>NW_009233413.1:7056-24890 GCF_000690835.1 Fulmarus glacialis | reverse complement strand
CCAACCCGAACAATTCTATGATTCTATGACTTGCCCTGCTGACAAGGCAATAAATCCCCAGAAGTATTAGTGAGAAACCAATGGCTGAAATGGGATACACTAAAATAATGTTTATCTATGATACTTATCTATGATTTTAAATTATGCCATAGAACTTCTCCCTATAGTGTGAATTTAACTAATTACACATTTTCTGTTAAGAAAAAATTGAGTATCTGCCCCACGTAATAACAATGTAGCTTCTTCATGGGTCACTAGAAGAGTGGATCTTCTGATCACTAGACCAGCTTAAATTACCCATGAGAAAGGAGGTAGTGCTTGTCTCTGCTTGGATGAGACAAAAGAGGACTTGACACATTTTGCCAACTGTTACCATTACAGCTATTTCCTAAGCAGCAACAACTGACTGTCAAGAAACCCAGACATAAAGGATGACTTAGTAATAAGGTAGAGTAACAGAAATATATTAAATCTGTGTGGCAGCCTTACCTTATATAGTCTGTATTAATTTATACATAAAATGAATGTATCTCAAACTTGAATGTCTTCTGAAGTGAGGATGGAGGATTATCTTTAACCACAAGGTTAGTGAGACTTTGAGGAGGCAAATGAGGTTCTACCAAAGTGAATCCTGAACTCCCACCTATCACCTTCCTGCCCCTTCTGTCCTTTTAAGTTTCATTTCCTTTAAAATTGGGTAAGTGAAAAATTAGGATACTAAACAGTTTGTAAGACCATTCCAAAAATTAAATTACAATCAGGAAACTGAATACTTCATCATGTACAGAGAATTTCCCATATGAAGCATTTTTCACTTCAAATTGTTAAGCCACAAATAAAAAATCTGACTGTGCATGCAATGACTGAATGCAGTAAGGCAGCCCTAAAAACTAGACACATATTTGACAGTACCTCAATCAGAAGCCTTTTTTTAAAATATATTTCCTTCTTTTTGTCATACTACCATTCATTTCTTTTATTTCATTTCATAAAGGATAATAATTAGGTGCAATGTGAAAAACACTCATGCAGTAAGGTAGGTTACAAGAAACTTGACACTTTTCATAATTACAAAAAATGATGATGTGGCCAGTCCTGTTCATTTTGTCTGCCTCACTTCTGAAAAGAGGCATTCCTTTTTCATAGTATCTCCACAGTTGAAATTTTTTTTTTTAACAAAAGTAAACATCTGATCAATGTCATTTCTCCTCCTCGACATTAAAATGATGAAGCTGTGTTAACAGACCAACTAATGAAGTATTTAATCATGAAGTCTGATGTCAAACATAAAACAGCGTCACTCAAAGTATATGAATTTGCTAGTGAATAGCAGATTGATTGGAAAGTCATAAATCAGTCTCTCCTTCCTTGTTTATTAAGCTGCAGCCTTGAAAACTGATAGCATTGTTTTCTATAAAATTGACTATGATTTCACCTGTAGCACAGAAAACATTATTTCTTTGCAGCTACTTTCAAACGCAGTGCTTCGCTAAAGAAGAGGTGAGATTTTTTTTATAGACGTCAAATGACTATAACAGGACTATAGGATTAGACTTTCAAATTACATGTGTGAAGTATGCTTTGACTTTAGCTGGAATACTTCAGTGCCCAAATGTAACTTGAAGCTTTTACAAATCCCCTCCAAATTATTTTGTTCAAATACAAACCTTAACAGACACGAGAACATCTAGCACTAATCACTAGCAATCAGTGGATAACGTTAAACTGGATAAAGTCAGCATTTGCAGAGCAGGGCAATAAAACAACACTTTTTAATGCTTTGGAAATTAGAAGCTTTGAGTATAAAGCAGGCCTTTAATAACACATAGTCCTGAAATCTCGCATTTATCCATTATCTGGAGATATCCAAACCTTTCTCACAATGACTAACAGAACGATCCCTGAACTCAAAGACATCCAGATGTGCTCTACATGACTGGTACATGACAAGGTCAGAAAACTCTCCTTTGGTCCATGACAAATAATACAGAAGCAGTTTGCAAACTTATGGTCTGCAATTTAAAGGTTTTTAAAGAGAGAAGCCAGACTGCAGATACTGAAGTCTTCAAATTACAGCCAAAATTACATGACACTATTTGAATAATTCATGAAATAAAATTGGATAGCCCTATACCACTGATGCAAAAAGTTAGCACTTTCGCCTACTGGAAATGTAATATTGAATGTTGAGCAAGTGGCAGTCCGAATTCTTTCACTTCCGCTTTCCCCTAAACATCTTCAGCATTTGTTAGAGCACGTATGCCAAACAACACTTCCTGTGAAACAAACCCTTCCACTGAATGCCGCTTAAAAAAAAAAAAGATGCTCCCACTAAACTCTTACCAGATTTTAAAGTTGTAAATAAAGTTGTAAAAAAAATTATTTACAACTTTAAATATCAGTTACCAACAACTGGTATTGCATAAGGCTTTGTGTTATCCAATTACTTATGTCAGAACAGTCTTCCTTTGTACAATGAAATCACGAAAAAAATGGTGAATTTAAATGAACCTGTTCTACACTTACTTCACAATATATTTAAGTATTTTTCCTCATTGAGCAATCCATGTCACAGTATCTATTTCCGCACTTCAGTAATTGAGGTAGAAATCAACTTACCCTGTGTTTTTCCTTTACTTTCTTCCTGTATTCTTCTTTGTCAAATTTGTCTTCTTCCCGCAGTATCTCTTTCGCTTTATCTAAGTTGATACCACTGGCATCATCTTCCTCATCTGCTTTCGCCAAACTGGATTTTTGCACAGGTGGCCACTGCTGCACTAACTGAATTATACATGTCAACATGAAAAATAATGGTTAAAATCATTTTTTCCACATCAAAGTTTTGATGCCCTAAATATTGCAATACACTATTTTTCTAGACTAAATAAAAATTCCATTTCCAATGGAAACAAACAAACAAAACTTGCACAATACAAGTAGGATACCTTATTTAACATCACACTCAGTCAAAAAAGGAGTATTTGAAGATAATGTCTCCATTACACCGTATTACTGTTTAATAGATTCACTTGAACTTCTTCCCCTATTTTTCTCTCTTTGCCTAATGGAACAAATAATTTATAATCCTGCTAGTCATTTTGGGAGAAAAATGATATTTGCTTTCAAGAAATGACTCTCCAAAATATATGCAACACAACAAAACACCAGTAAATCTGAAGAATATGTTTTCATATAAACAATCAATATTCCAACATATTAACTGAGAGAAAAATGAGATAAGCCTTCATCACACAGTACACAAAAAACCATGACTGCAGGTTCATGTTTTGGGGGAAGCAAGGATGACAGTTGTGGAGGGTTTTATTGGTTATTGTACAAAAACTGGATTGGAAATGTTTGATGATTCAAGTTTAACTTGTAGATGACACGCTGAACATATCCAGCTTCCCTTAAATATCTGAAACATAAACTGAAGACAAATACTAACTACATGTTCACCAAAAAATATCCCCACCTATCTTATGACCTCGTGGTATGACCAGACATCATCTGGGGGTGGTCTTTGCAAAAATCATTCTTGCTTATGGATTCATAGAGTAGTAACTCTTAAAAACAAACTATATGGCAGAAAATATAGAATGTCTTTCAGATACAAATGCAAAACTAAACATGTTTAGGACTCCTGGATACTGATAAACCCAACCTACTGTTTCCACTTCCTTTCATAAAATGGGAGTTTGTGTACTTGTATATTCTAGGAAGATACATTAAAGGAGTTTTAAGCATGTGGAGTAGAACAGTAAAACTTTAAAGCATAGTTTTACACAGCTCAGGAAAAAAGCAGAAACAACATCCATAGATGCAAACTTTATGTTTCCTTAAATAAGTCACCCCTTCTCTATTGTGCTACTTTTCTAACTATAATCTTTGTGCTAATTTTTTTCCCTCCATCCTCACTCCTTTTTCCTTCATTGCATGGATACATAAAACATTTGCATATGTTTTTTAAGATGAGACAACAGCTTTCAAATATCTAAAAATACCTGAAAATACAATTTCCAGTCAATGAGTCAACCTCTAAAACCTTTTAAATTTTGTTTAATGTCAGTGATTATATGGCTATACTCCCGTTACCCGCAATATAAAATGCTGTGTTTTATTTGGTCACAAAAGCAAATTACACACTTGTAAAGGTGACCTATCTTTCGGTTTATGCCTTACTGAAATTAATCTAGAGTAAAAAAAAAAAAAGCTACTTTTTTCTTAATGCTGGAAATGGAAAAGCAACATACACAGCATCTGAAGCTGTGAAATCAAATGTTGGAAAAGTTTATGGAGTATGGAGACTTGCTAGTGAGGTTATCGCCACAGTGAAACCCTAGAGTGACTAGCATTCACAATAGTTCCATTCTGTATAAAATCAATACATTTTCCACAGGCTATGAAAAGATCCAATTAAATTACTGGCAAATTTCAATGCACTGCTACATCAGCACCAGTAGGCAAAAATTTGGTACTTCCTTAGCTTTCCTAACAACACTTTCAATACTGAATGCTGGAAAGAAAACCAGGGACTTCCTCTAATTCTAGTACATTAACTCAAGACTTGGGGGAGCTTTGGCAAATACCTACAGGAAAATCATTTCACATTTCTGTAAGGAAAAAATAGGCTCTGTATTCTACCTGAAATTGAAGATAATAGGCAGAAAAGAGGTACATCCTGTACATCCACTAACAGCTCTTACACAAGTATCTTACACATACAAAGGTGAAAAGAGGTTGGTGCTCAGCATTCCTCTTTTTCACAGTGGAACTGAATTCTAAATGGAAGCTGAACAGTTTTGCAGAACTTAAACCAATTACGAAAACCACACACTTCTGAAAAACATGTATTTTTATACAGATATAAACTGTAAATATTTTTGTCTTTATAGAAATTACAAATTCAGTTCCCACCAAAATACAGTTATTTTGAATTGACTTTACCTCTCCATCTTCCGTAAAGACTATTTTTGTGTTGACCTTAAATTTTTTCTTCAAGATTTTTTTGGCTTCTTGGGTTTTAGTTGTTTTTTTCTTCATCTTTGATTTCGATGCATTCTGTATAAAAGAAAATGAGATTTCTTACTTTTTTTTTCCTAGTCACAGAGTATATGCTTCAAATTTCTTAAAAGCAATTAAATGTATTAAAATGTAATTCCTAAAACACATGAGTAAGAGTAATTTCCAATAAAAATTAGCTATCAGGCCTTTTCATAAAAGTTTTAAGCAGGCCATATCATGAGAAACTCATTTACTCTGTTAACAATCCAGCATAACTTAATCCTATCAGCAGCAGGACACCTGACTCATTCAAATCTCCTTCACCTTTTTGGGACAAGGACACTAGATTCACCAGCTTACGCTGTTAGCAAGCCTCATCAGACAAGAAATCCAGTATAACTGACTGAAGCCATTAGCTACAACTGATCAGATACCACTTTCATTTCACTTGTCATCACATTGTCCCCAGGCACCACAGCACACCAGTCTGAGTTATTTCTGTGTCAACGAAGGGCACAAGTGGCCATGCAAGAACCTTGTCCCTTGCAGTCCCATCAGGGCGCAGAACATCAGTGCTAGGAGATGTTTACCAAACTTAGCATTAAATAACATTTAGAATCATGAAAGTTATTAGCATCATAGGAAAAAAGTTGACACCAGGGAAACCAATAAATGAGTCAGCAGAGATTGTGAAATCCAGACATTAACACTGTTTCCAACAGGTTGAGGCTGTTCTTTCCTGGCTACCACTGAGAAAGCAACACTCACCAGAAAAAGCAAGTATTATCAGCAAAACAGTATCCCTGTACACAACACACTGATACTGAAGTTACGTTTATTTTTTGTGTGCGCAATCTTGCTGTTAGAAACAAGAGGTGAAGAGGTCACTTCTATTTTTGACAGAGACTGAGGATTTATCCAGAGTATTTTCGCATTTTGGAGGTAGTTTGCAACTCTGGGAAGACCATTTTAATTACTTCTGTAAAATGCACTGGAAAATAGTCACATCCACAGATGGTCCACATAGGTTTCACAGAGCCACCCATCTGGTGGTAACATTGTGGAACCAAAGAATGTGGATGGAATCCCTACCTCCAGCTCTTCTTCCGAGAGCTCTCCTTTCAAGAACAAAGGCCATATGTGTTCAGGCACCTAACAGGACACAATACACACAGAGGACATTTTAAACAGTAACTTGCATCGCAGGAAGTATTTTATAGCAAAAGATATTCTGCAGGAATACATGGAGACTCCATAGAAGAAGACCCACAACTCATTCATCATCCTGTAAAGACTGCAAAGCTCCGTTACTCAGGAAAAAGTGCCTGAAAAACAGTCACTAAACTGTCTAAGCTTCAGATAAATAATAGAAAGTGGTCAAAGCAACCAGAGAGAAAAAGGAAAAACTGAACTTCTTTCTCTCACTTTTCTTTTTTATTTTGGCCATTTTAATCAGTTTCATGTTCTATACCAAATCCACTATAACAAAAAAATTAACTCAGAAAGTCACTGTCATATGGTCAGCACACTAATGCACTGAAATATGAACTATAAAAGAGAAAAATTACAGTCTTCCTAACAGGAAAAAATGGTTTGTGACAGCTACTGTGCTGTGTTATCAAGTAATGACCATATGCTATTATAGAAAATAGTAACTGTAGCAGCACTTATGTCCTCAGTATTGTCATATGATTTTTGTTGCACTGTGCAGCTACTACTAACAAATCTTTGGCACATCTTCAACAACTCAGAAAGCTGTGCTATTCCCTCGCTCCTGTGGCTTATCCCACAAACGCAAATTGTTTGAGAGTCTGCACAAGCATAAAACCCTTACTGTGAAATACGGACTACTTAGTAGAACAACAGGAATTGCCCAGAGGAAGAATTTAGAGAGATGTACTTCAAGGTGGTAGGATGACACTTCTCACTACCACATTTTCTTTTCACCAGTTGCTTTTGGTTTTGTTTCTTTTTTTTTTTTTTTTAAATAATCTTTCATTTCTGCACTGCCAGTATTACTGGTACCAGCAGAATATGCTAATGCAAAAAAAAGGTGACCGAAAGTTTCAAATTGGTACATCAATATTTTTTAAAATTGTATTTAAATGTGAATCTCAGCTGTTTACATTTCTTGGTTTAGAAAAGGTTTTCCTGGCTAGAGCACAAATATCCAATGGGCTGTCTTTGCATGCATACATAGGCAGTATTTCCAGTTGTACCTTGTTCCCCCTCCCTCCTCTGTGTGATTTTGAGAAGTAAAAGTATGTTGATACTGCAAAGTAGCATGGAAAAAAATGGGATAGGACAACATTTCCAAACAAAGAGGAGGAACAAGAGGAGGAGGAAACAAATGGGAAGCTCAATTCCCTCACTATATACCTAAAAAAAGCATAGTATAAGATCAGTGTATGAATTTGGTAGATTTACATTATACAGCATTAAGGAAAGCTAAGAGATCAGAATTTTAAAAAACATATAGGAGTAGGAGGGAGTATTAGTATAAAACTCTACACACCTCATAGATCATTAAACTGTGGTTTTCACTAGGTTATTTTCATCGCTTTACAAAACTGAACACACTTCATACAACTATGAATACAACTGTGGCAGGAGCAACGACTCCTCTCTAACTGCTCAGTAAACAGCTGAAATCTGAGGTCACAGGCTTTGCGGGCAGCAGCACTGTCACATCAGCAGACGTGAGTGAATGGAGGGTTTCTGCTGACAACTAGACCTTGCCCCTAACGCCAGAGCAAGGCATGGGCTTTTGATACACGCTGTGTATCAAAAGCTGCTCAACTAGTATCTACCTCAGTAAATCCATTTTTAAAGCTGGATTATACCATCAAATAAGCCATCGATCCAAACAAAGTGGGCCCGCGTGATCAGGTTTTCATGTTGCTGCTAGATACCAAAGGGATTCTGCGGTTGAACTCAAGTTGGTAACACAAGTTAAAGCACCAGCCAGTGCATGCACACCTCCCTGTCAACGAGCAGAGGCTACCTGCTGCTCACCAGCACGTATGTTTTGCCCTATGCCCAATAAAATAGGCCCTCAAGTCTCACCTTTTCTTCTATGAAGATGTGGCGATAGTTAAACTGATCAAAAAAGATCAGAGTGATAATCAACCTCTTTAAAATGGTATATGACAGTTAAGCATTAGAAGTTAAGAGTCACGTGAGTTTATAAAAATTTCCTAAGGCTCAGCGGCAGGGGTGGGGGATTTTCTATTGTTACTAATCAAAAGCCTAAATTTCTTCTTCCTTTTGCACATGACAGATGGCTTGCTGGATTATTTAATGAGTTAGAATAAAAACTAGATCTTAGAAACACAGAAAATTCAAACATTTTGATATATAATCAGAAACAATACAGCTAATATGCAAGTTCTTTTCTATTTTTCTCAAGAAGGAGCAGGCTTTTGCTTTCTGGCTCAAAAGATCTGATATTCTTAGCTGAATCTATGACAAAGGTTTTCTAAATGAAGATACTGACAAGTTTAAGACGTAAGATTTACTATTTTTCAATTATAATTTTTTTTCTGAAAAGACAGGGCATCAGAAACACAAATGTCAGTAAAATTTGCTATTCTAATATGGAATAATGTTTCTTATTAATACAATTTTTAAAGTCAATAGTTTAGACTGAGTACGTAACCCTTAGTAACTCAGGATAAAAGCACTTACAGTCTCTTACCATAACCAAGATAAACACATTTGCTTTGACCTTTGGAGTGTTACAAATCATCAAATGTAAAGTTTCTTTGTTTCTAACTATAATTTCCTTTTTAATTTCAACTCAACAAGCCTGTGAAAGCAAGCACAGTATATTAACTACAGAAGCTGTCTAAAGACAGGACTACATTATTGTGGTGGGGTAAAATATCAATGGGAAAAAAAAAGCAATAATCAATTTTCCAGTCACGTTAGCTATAACAAGCATTACTGCTTTTCTAGAGTTTTTGTGGGCTTTTTTTCTCCCCCCTGCTTATACCTTAAAATTCCTTGGAAGAATGGTGCTGTAACCTGCAAATAGTTTTCGGTCTCTCCCAACATTATTGCATTACCCAGAGTTCAACAGCAACCGCCTCTGAGAAAAAAAAAAATCGATGTGGTACTCAATTTCACACACTTCTTTTGTATTTCAAGAAATAGGACCAAGTATTATCACATTTGTATTACCACCAAGCACGTCAATCCCCCTGACAAGCTACCGAGTTCAGACTCAGAAGTCATTCCCCAGAGAGTAAGACACAGCCTTGCCAGATTGAAGCTACCAAACCTTAGACAAAGAGAAGGGCCGTCTTCCTCTTTGTGTCGTGGAGAGCATACAGACATGGTTTTCATCTGGCAGGCATTATGAAACTTCCAGAAGATTGAGTATCCTCCAACCACTAGTCTAAAGCAGCCTAACCATAAAGCATTACCTCTCAACCCCATAAACTTCCCAAACTCAGACTACGAGGCTTTGAATACCTATAATGGAGATAGAGGAGAGAGAAACTTTCACTCCTCCTGACAAATATCTAACCATAGAAGCAGCAGTGAGATACAAACTTCACACCTTACGCATAACTATAAAACATAAGAAGGAAAACATCAAGAGAAGCAAAATAACCAGACTTTGAAGTCCAGTCCACATTACTTCAAGCACCTACAAAACTCTAAACACCAAAAAGCTTCCTCTTAGTCATACAATTTGACTCAACTAGCCACCTGTCTTCCCGTTGAGTATAAAGGACCAGAGAAGCAGAAATCCTAGGATGCGGCATGACCACAAGGAGATGTATGGATGCTGCTTTCTTTCATGATCTGTGGTAGCTAGGTGATCTCTATTTTAATTTCCAGCCCACTTCTCTGCTATGACAGCTATTTCAGTCCTTCCTGATTTCTGCTGACTGCTCACAAGCCACAGGCCGCTTTGCGCTGTCGTGAACACCAGAAATAGCCGAAGCCACTGAGAAGCAGCAGTGCAAAGTTCTTCAAACCATCCCTCCACTTCCACAACACAACTCCCCTAACCTCTGCTAGAAAAACAAGCTTCTTTTGTTAACGTGTGTTGGGTTTTTTTTTTTAATGTGATACAAGTGAGGCTAATTTTGCTTTGGTGAAGTATTCTAAGTTTTTTCTTTTTTAATTAAATGTTAAAAATTAGGAAGCTTAAATTCACAGATACTATCCAACCAACTTGCATAGCATCTATATACATCATTGAGCACAGCTTTTACCAACACAGTTGTGAAGATATGAAAATAGGCAGGTTGGTACTCAAAAGACAAAACCAGCACTCCACACGGGTTGTTCTATTTGCTTCTCTATGAACTTTTAAAGCACATCAGTCAAGTATCAAGATCAACTGATCTTGAATTTTTCGAGTGATGGCTTAAATTAAAAGGGTGGATTGATGGGGTTCTTGTTGTTTCGGGGTGTTTTTTCTTCAAGATGTAGGTGTTTGTATTATTTTGGGTTTTTTAACTAGTACCATGCAAGATTTCAACCAAGATACTGAAAAAGCACGAAGTAAATTATCGGTTGGTAATTCCTCACGCAATGTTACAGCTTGAACAGGGACATTCTGGACAGCTAAATTACTTGCTACATCTATGCATTATTTACTTTCTAAACCTATTGAAAGAATGTTGATCTTGAAAGAGACCATTTTCTAGGGTAGAACAACCTACAGAGAAAACTGAACATGGCTTTTACAGTAACAGTTGTGAAGATAAGGATAAATCCAGGTTGGTATTCAAAAGAAAAACAGCATTCAGCATACAGAATAGCACAGATACAAATACTTTCAAAATCACAGCAACAGAAGAAAAAAAAAAAAGAGGAAATAAGAAAAGCTTCTAATAACCACTAGTCAATATGGCTAACCACATTATGGACAAAGACCACAAGACCAGCAGTTCACCATACTATCATTCCCATTTAAATTGCCCTTCAGATCAAAGAAACAGCAACAGATACAAGAAACCATAGCAAAGACAGAACTGTACTATGGCAACCACATGCTTAGATGATGCTTGCCTTTGTTTTTGATAACCGTTAGGACTGAAGATTACATCTGAATCTTAATTTTATTAGAGTTTTGTGTTTGGGTACAAGAGTTTGTTTAGAGAGGATGTCTTAGTAAACAACATACTATTATTTTCTATAAAACAAATTAAATTAAGCTGTGAAAGTTGAAAAGAACTAAATTTAAGATTAAAATCTCAGTATTTAACACAAAATGCAAGAGTGAGGATTAAAAGACTTACCAACTTACAACTTGCTAAAACAACTGGAATTTTCTGCGATACATTTACATGATGAGCTTGGTTCTGTGTTTACACAGGTATCTGCTACAATTCCTTGTATTTAAAAAAAGGCATTTATTTAGGAGATCATTGTTACTTGTATATAGCCTATAAGAGCAGAACAAAAGTGAAAGAGGCGCCAGTAAATGGCTCCATGCCAAGTATTTCTCTCCAACCACAGACAAGAACCAAGGCTTAAGAACAGAAATCTTTATTAAATGATTCTTCAGTGATTAATCTTACCCCCATTTCTAACTGACACCACATAGCAATATTTCTCTAGAACACTTCTAAAACACTGAAAACAACTAAAATAATTTTCTACTGAATTATTACACTTTTTCTATGAATTAATGAATGCATATTTCATGTGATACCTGACTCTTCATTTCAGCAGCTGCTATCAAGACTTAAAATTGGGAGTTTTGGCAAAGGCTAAACAGAGATTGAGATTGAAGTTTCTCCTCCAAGCGAGTCAGTAAAAAAAGCAAAGATAAAAAGAAGATGTTGATATAGCAAAATTTACATTAGAATACTAACTTATTCTTTGAATTTCAACTTAAAAATCATAACCATCTAAATAATGGCAAAGACACCAGCATTTTCAACACAAACTATCTTTGCAGGACATTGGAGGATCCATCAGTAGCTCTGCACTTCCAACTATGAATTTAGATGAGAGAAAGGATTTTTTTATTCCACACACACCCCTACGCCCCATTCATGTTAAGAGGTTTACTTCTGCTTTAACTATTTCCTCTTGTTTCTTTACAGGTAATTTAGAAATGCCTGGGTACCATTCCTACTCCTGAAATATCTTCTGAAATACAATTCCTGTATCCTCCCAGCAGCATTTATCATCTACAAATTTAAACCCAATCCTGGGAAAAAAAAAAAGAAGTGTATCTGTATCCTTCCATCCCTGAGAAAATTTTCACTGCTTTCATTTTCTATATTGAAAAAAAGAATGTTAATGTTTTACCCTGGTATAAAATCCCATGATACCAGACGGAACCATGAATGAGCAGCATTGCACAATCAATTTTTCATGCTTTTTTCCTCCCTATCTTTCCCTCTCCCTCTGCTTTCTTTCTTTTTTTCCCCCTTTTTTTTTTTTTTTTTTTAAAAATATCTCTCTCTGACTCCTCCACAGAACAGGAAGATTTTAAAGAATGCTTTAGACAAGAGAAAGCTCTCCCAGCCCACAAAACAAACATTTTATTTGAGTACTATAAATTATGTAATTGTACGTACAACTCTAGTATCTGCATATGCCAACAAACAGGTTTTGTTATTGATCTGCAAAATTACTGCACCTCATTTTCCAAATCTTTAAGTATAAAAATATTATATAAGAAATAAGGCAAAAAACTAATAACTAAGTTTATCATTATAAGATCTAATATGGACAAAACCACTATTTAAGAAATCTGTGAGTTACAGTAATTAGATAATATTTCACTCTGAAAGATGTGTCTATTTAATGCACTGAACCGCAGAACTTTTCAGTACAACTATTGCATTAGCCCGAAAAATCTCCATTACCTGTAAGCATAAGCAGCAACGACATCCCTTTCTAAAGCATTGGGCCTTTAGCAACACAAGACCATGACTTCTCATGCAGTTTATTTAAAAGAAAGGTGTAACGAAGAATAGCGAACTACTTTACATATTTCTAGGCAAAAAGTAAATTAAGTTATAATTAAGTATGCCTGGCTAAATGAAGATAAAGACATTCCAGAAGACTGTAATTCAAAACCAAACATATTAACAAGGCTTTCGTTTATTCTTGGGGTTAAAAGTGGTAGAAAAATATATTTCAAAGTAACGCGTACAAGCTAAGATATCCCAATAACTCAAAGACTGCCTCAGACTGAAAATATACAAGTAGTATACAATAATGATTAATACCACTAGTAACTGCAGTGCCAGATCAAGACATAAAATGTTTTCATTCCACCCCTCCCTGTCATTATAAAGTAATGCATCATTACAACACAATCTTCCTCTGGTAAAATCCAACAGAAACGCACAGTAATCATTAAATTCTCCAGCACTTCTACAGCAAGAGAAGTAGATGAACTGCTTGCAGTTATCCTAAGCTGAGGATTACATCTTAGTAAATGAATGAGTGTTCCTCATATAACATCAATTAACAAGCAAAAACCATTATTTTGTTGGCTGCTATTCATCCTCCTTATTCCAGAGCTTCCATTTTTGTGAGCAAAAAAAGGCCATCATGAAGATGCTACTTCCAGCAAACATGGCAAATTAGAAATAAGAGCATGAACATGTGTCTTTGGTATTGAACCAAATTACAAATTACTTCAAACATAGCCATCTTTTGTCTGTCACTTCCAAAAAAAACCAAAACCAAAACCAAACCAACCAAACAAAAAAAACCCCAATCAACTAACCAAACCAACCCCAACCCAAAGCCCATGACACATTAATGTGGAGTTGAGGAGCTTAGGAGAACCTGCTTTGCACCTCTTGTTCTATTACAGATCTCCAACAATGACAACGTTGAGATCTTTTCTCACTTTCCAGCAGCTGGAAGATCCTGCCTATTCATCCCTCACTAATATTTGACATGAAACAAGGCCCACATTCAAAATGGAGGTGAGGGGAGACAAGTAGGAAGGGGAGGGGAGGGCTGCCTTGTTTTGGATTAAAAGAGCCCTGAAGTCCTTCAGGTATGCTGAGAACGTGCTACGTTCTGGAACTTGTAAGTTTTCAGTCTCCAAAAGAACCAGAATTGCTCCTTCTGTCCCAGGCTGCACTTAATATCTTAGTGCAAGACAGTTAAATTGAAATATTCAGAGAATGTAATCACTGAATACAGCAAGAAGGCAACGCTGAGCTGACATTTCATGAAGTGAAAATTTGGGGCTTTTTTAGTTAAAGAATAAAGATCTTTTTTTTAATGCAACTGTATTTTCTAGTAGTTAAGACAGTTATTAAAAAAAAAAAACAAACTTTTCTGCATAATCATTAAGGCTGCCAAGGCTTAAATAAATGTCATAACATCATTAAAATTATGGCTTAAAAATACTCTGTAGAGGAATCTTAGGTCAAAAGGTGAGATGAGAAGTGCACACTTTCATGCTATTTTTCGTTATGGTTGAATATATTTTACCATCCGTGAATAGTATAACATTTCCCTTTCTCCCTCAGAAGCCACCACGAGTGGCCCCAGCAACACCATGGCAGCCAAGGCTGAAGCTTCTTAAAACATTTTGTTCACTACATTCTTCCAATCTGCCATTAGAAAGTAACAAAACAGTTGCTTTGCGAAGATAAATATATTTATCTCAGCTCTCTCTCTCTTCCTCCTTTTGCTAAAATCAAAAACTATGGCCATTTAATTACGACACCACAATGACATCCTTCACAGGCTATGACCGCAAACAGGAAAGATTGCATATTTTTTGAAAAAATACGCAAAACTGATTTTTGTTCATTTGAGCAGTGCAAGTTTTTCAGCAGTAGATTAGTGTGGTAACCATCACTATTTTTTAAAGAGTTAGTTAAGACAGTTATTGACATAGATCATCTTTAAATTGACATAGATGGCACATACTCCCTCCCCTTCAGAGGCCTCTAAACGCATTTCTCTCAGTGCACAAGAGCCAACACAAGTAAGAGCATTCATCTGGCCTCCACCTGGGCACGGCACTGCTGAGGCCACTTAAAAGAGAAAGAAGAGGTAGCACTAGTTGGCAATCTGTGAGGGCTTACCTTCAAGATGAGGCTTATTTGAATTTAGCTCCCAAATAGGGAGTGCACAACCTATCTCAGAACCACACCAGGGCCTCCTCCACAATCCCATGAACCAAAAAACCCAACAGCTCAGCATGGGAGACCCAGCTGGGGTAAAGGCTGCAGTACAGCAAACATGAGGAACACACACCACAGAAGAAGAGGAAAAAAGAGGGGTCAACTGAGCCAGTCGCTCATTGCTGGCAAGAGATCCGAGAAGAGCGTAGCCAGTTTCTTCCAACAAAATGTCAATCAAGGATAATCTGGAAAGACATAATTTCTTCACAACTAAAGGTTTACAGAGAAGCCATAATAATAACAACCATAAAACAATATTTCATGTCTATTATTTTCCTTTTTTAAATAAGATTGAGTATTTTGACTCCTTTCTCCATGTATTCAATATAGACTAAAGATGCTGCCAGAAGCGGTCTTGTAGTTCCTGTGCACTGCTCCTCCAAACACTGCCCTTCACTAGCACAGATCCTTTCCCAACCCTGAGAAAAGCTGCTTCATGGATTTAAAATTGGCAGAAAGCTAACACTAAGATGACTGCAAACTGTATTCTGCTATCTTTGCTCTCAGGGTCAAACAAGCACTCCTGCAGGCTCATGGAAGGGAAAAGGAGCCAGCAAAGCAGGGACGTGCAGCCCTTTCAGTAATGGCCAGCCAGCATCATAGCCATGCTGTAAGATGGAAATGCACCTTAAATAAGTTTGAGAATCCAGGTAAGAAGAATAGCAAAACTTACTCTGAGATCTTAAGGTACACAATGAGAACCTCAAGCATTGATAAACATGAGAAAAAGTGCAGGTGTGCCTGGTGTCACTGCCATCGCAAGTACACGAAGCATAGAGCAACGCTGCTCTCCAAACCCAGTAAATTGTGGTGAGAAAAAAATACTAGAGGGTCCAACATCGATTTGAACCAGTACAGCCAACATGACTAAATCAGTCTGCTAGGGTTTTGCTTTTGTTCCACTACAGAAATGCCCTGGGAGAAATCCCTGCCAAAAACGATGCCCACTCAAAGTTGTATGAAAGAGTTTGATAACTGTAAGCGTAGCCATCTCTATAAACAAGTACTAAATCTCAGAGCACTAGCAACTATTTGTCTCAGGACTTCAAAATTGTTCACAGTTTAAATCTGCCTTCCAATATCTTTTGAAACATTTTGCCTTTGAGCTGAAAGCCTCCACACTTCCTTTCTTTGCAGAAGTCAACTTTTAACAAGAGGTCAAATTTATACAGAAGTTTACATAATTAATATTTTCAACTTGTTTTTTAAAAGTTTAAATCATACACACCCTTGTCTCCAGCAGAAGCAATTAAAAGTTTTAATTGTTTCAGCAATATATATTCAGATAGTCTAAACTCTGCCTAACTCCCAGTGCTTAGTTATGAGAAAGAGTTATCTGTTAAGAACAAATGGGAGGGCTCAGAGCAAACTTACAAGTGAAGGATGCACTGCATGGCCACCATCAGCTGGTCCCAAACACCTCTTCTCTGAGCTTACGCCTTCAATAGTTTTCATACAACTCAGTCCTGAATGCCTTACGCATAAAGGGATGTTGCTAGAAGAAAGCACTCATGAAAATGATGTTGTTTCATTTAAAATAAATATTAGTGTTTTCTCAGTCCTTCTCACTCCTCTAGAATTCTGTGATGGTTTGTTGGAAGTTTTCAGTTTTACAATTTTTAGACTGAAGGAAATGATAGACTGATGAAAAAAACAAAACACTCATTTAAAAATACTTTCAGTTGCCAGGATACAGTGAGCGAAGTGTAGTAGGCTGGTACGCTGAAGTACACTAAGATTTTCCCTGTTGCTTCTGAAGCAGCAGCAAAGGTGGAAATATCTTTACCACTTCACACAATTGGAAAAATGTGCAAATTTCAAGAAGCCTGCTCGGTTTATTGTCATCTTCTTTCTTTCCCTTTAAAAACAAGGCAATTAGGTATAAAAATTGCATTAATTCAGCACAGAGGTTCTCATGGTAAAACATTCAGGCAGGATTTAGATCTTTAGACCTTTATCTAGATAGGAGGACCAGAAATTCTGGTCCAGATTGAAATAGAATAATCACCTCAAAATGGAAAACAGGAGTAGACAGAGGAAAAAGGGGAACCATCCAAGAACACATATTGACTGTGAGAAGATGAAGGTATAAAGAGAGGGTCACAAGCCATGACTTTGTGAAGGAAGCAATAAAGAATTCCTCAGCAACATAACTAAAATTAAAACAAACAAAAAAGTGAGACTGCTAAGCTGTATGAGTGAGGTAGATACTGAACATAAACTTGTCATGATCTCAACGTTAACTCAGCTTTCAGAAAGACTACTAAGGTACTAGACAGGCAAAGGCTTGCGTAGCTTCCTAGCTTCCAGGAACTAGGACATGAAAACTGTCCACTCACTTGGAAGCAAAAAAATTATTTTTTTAATTTTTTTTTTTTTTTTTCCCCAATTTAGGCATTAAATGATCATATAATCCCCATCATGGGATTCCGAAAATATTAGCACATGAAATCACGAAACTGGTAGATGGGGTTTTTTGTTTGTTTGTTTAAAATCTTTCTTACTGGAAGTGACAGGTGATGTAGAATTGGAAATACCAGTACTTACAAAAAATGGTGAAGGGAAAGGAAATATGACTCAGGCTACTCCAGACCATTACAGACCCTCAGTCTGACCTCAACAGCACACAAAGCAGAAAAGCAAGTTTTGGAGGAATGATGGATTACAAAAATGGAATGGAAATTGGAATAA
>NW_009233413.1:0-7035 GCF_000690835.1 Fulmarus glacialis | reverse complement strand
GAATGCCAAAGGCACATTTGTAACAAAAATTTTATCTTGACTCTTTAGACAAAGCCAATGTAACAGGACTAATTCATTTAAATTTCAGTGGAACATTCACCATAGTACCACACTAAAAAGTATTAGCTGAAGTAAAAAAACAAAAGGTCAAGGATTAGTTACAAGAGGTGACTACAACGATCTGTGCTGAAAGACAAATCACCAGGGTGCTAGTGATTCTCCCCGGTCAGTCCCGTGGTCCCCGCTCTGCCCACCGGAGTTAGCGATGAAATGCCCCGATGGCACAAAGCTGGGAGCTGTTGCCAGCTCAAGAGAATGAGCAACAGGTTACTCAAAAGAACGAGATAGCCTTGAAAATGAGACACGTTAAAATGAGAGGAAGTTCAATAGCACAAAGTGCAAGGGCTATTCAGAATTTAAAATTTAAAGTGAAAGCTCAAGCTGAAGAAAGAACAAGAAAAGGAATCAGGCACTTTCCTTCACAGGATGACTGAGCCCCACTGTTCACACAGCCACAGAAGAGAGAAATACAAACCCTAAGACCTCTTGGGCAAGCCATTGCCAGTAAAAACCAGCAAGGATTAATGCGACTACAGAAGGCAGTGGTGTGAACTCGCATGGTAAACTGTGCACACCTCTAGCTTCTCAGAGAGAGTCAAGATGAATTCAGATGAAGCATGTGCAGAGAAGAGCTACTAGGATGAAGAACCCATCTTTTGAGAGGAAATTAAAAGAGCTAAATGAAGCATCAGAGGAAATACGACAGCTTTCTTGTAAACATATGTGGGATAAACACAGGAGAGGGAGAAAAAACATTTAAGCTTAAGAACAATCTTAGGAATAAATGAGTATAAACTCACCATGAAAATACGTGTTGGAAAATAAACCAAGATAGAAAATAACCTCAAAAACAGCTCTTGCAAACAGGAATAATAAAGGCAAATCACCCTACCCTTTTGTAAAAATAGCCAAAATCATTTTGTAAAAAGAACCAGATATGTTTGATACGTCTCTTTGCGATACCCGAGGGACCGGGCTCAACCTAATCAGAGCATTAGACCCTGAAAGTATTAGGACTCAATTTGTAGTTAAAAACAACAACAAATGCTGCAACAGAACATTAATTAAGAAATGAAAAAAACATGTTTAATCCATATTTGAACCCATAACAAATCTTCAGTCACTTTAGTAAATGCAAATATGCTAAAATTTAGTTTAAAATCTTTGAATATCATCAGTCTTTTCAGCTGTCTTCAAACCCAAAGTGAACAAAAAAAAGAATGTTCTACAATGTTTTAATTCTAATACTTCTATTTCATACAGTAGCTCTGCTATCATCTTTTTTAAAAATGGCTTCACAATAGAAACATATCTTTAGTACTCCATAAAGGCATATACAACACTCCATAATTCCCAAATAATTTTTAAAAGAAAGTGTACTACTGATAAATAGACAGAAGAGAAACACCAAAAAGCACACTAGAGAACAAAGTTTAATCTACAAGGATAAGAAATTATGCTTTTGTTTTCCACAAAAGTATGTTTATGTTCCTATATTTCAGGCTTTTATGAAATATTTCTATGAATTATTGAAAGAAATCACTAATTTTACAGCAAGATACTAATTAATTTTGCTTTTAGTATTCAGTATGGCTATTATTTTGTGCATATTCCTAACATACCACTGTTGCACAAAATGACAGTTTGATACTGGCAGCAGTAAGAACATAAGTGGAGAAACTGTTACAAATATCCAAGCTTTCATTTTGAACACAATAAAACGAAATAAAATACAGAAATGAAAAACTGGTAAAGCATGTTGCACAAATTTCAACTCTGAAGTACCCCACTTTGAAGTCTGAATTCTCAGCATTCCTTAAAAGTTGCCTTCTTAAAAGACATCTGCTATCACAAACATATTCTGTACCTGGCCAAACTAGAAAGAAGGTCAAAAGCAAACTTTGATGGATACTAAAATTAGAAAGACAGAAATCAGGAAAAGGACATTTCAGCTCTGTGCTCTGAGGTGTCAGATGTGGATCCAATGTGTCTACAGAATTTATAAACCTTAGGACCAAACATGACTGATTTAACTATCAGTAACTTCAGAAGTTGATTACTTAACCAAACTTCCGCTTCCAGAAACATTAGGCTTAATACTTCTAAAAAGTGCTGAACTTTTAAAGCACTGAATAGAAAAGAGCAACCTGAATTAGATCCAACACTGGGTTTCAGTACTGCACCAAAAAGGAACACTTTTTTCCCCCCTCTTCAAACCAGTTCCACTTTTATACTAAGAATGACTCTATCTTTCATGTCACAGAGATGTCACATAGGCAAGACGATGACTTCCACTGAACTTTAAAAAACAGACAATTTCTTTTTCTTAAGTCTGCATTAAGGTTTGTTCCACATATTTTTACAGAATTGTTCCATTGATCATGACATGAAATTATGCACATACATGAGCTTTTACATCAAGGTAGTTCTGAATCAACTATCTTTTGCTTTGACCATCAACTTCTTGTACCTTAATAAGCCACAAAGTAGAGGTAATGCTTTCCCACCTTATCTCTAAACAATTTGAGATGGGAGACAAATCCTTAGACTATAATCTGGCTCCATGTCTTCAGGCACTGTAGTTTTCAAAAGCATACAAAACCCCATCAAAACATAAAAAAGTCTAATATAAATTCCACCTATTACAATGACCTTCTATACAAAAAGGGAGTTTGATTAAGTCTTCAGTAAGTACAGCATGCAATACACCTCTCATACTACTGAACTCACACTATTTTTACACATTTATTTAAATATCAGCCACTACAAACAGTAAAACCTTTTAGCAGAACAGATTTTTTTTAAACAAATCTATGCCTTATTATATTTAATACTAAGAGTACATCTGGGATGACAGCATTCTCCCAAGCTTATAAGAACTTCTGTATTCATTTATGACAGTTGTTTTGGAAGTGGAACAAACATCTGTCATTCACAATACTAATTGTCTTAAAATTTATGGCAGGCAACTAATTGCATTCTAACACTCAAATGAATCTTTCCTCCTGACCTGCGTTTACAACTCTGGTACCATCTCTGGGAAGACTTATGTTCTGGTTATCCTATCTGAGCCATAATATCATATTTTAAAGATCCTTGGAAGAAAGTCAAGCTGAAATCAAACTAGTAATTATTTATAGAGGCATGCACTGGACTTGAAAGACATTAAGGAATGAACATAATCTACTTGTTATAGTTATTTCATCATCATAAATTAGCTTTGTTTTTATATAACATTACACACTTTTCTCCTCCCTTTAAATCTAATTGTACTACTTTCGAATAAATGTGGATTTTGCATTCTGCATAGACAGAAAAATAAGTCTACAGGGATAACATATGAGCAAATGTGTTTCTTGTTAGCTATTCACCAAAATATACAGCTCAGACCTGGAAGTCTCTTGTGCTTACTGAAAATCCTTAAAATTTAACAATGAAGTTTCACAAACCAGAGTTGATGGAAATGCATCACTGATTTAGCAAAGAATGCTCTGAATCCAGCAAAGGGAAGGCATGTGGCACTGATCAGTCATCCCCATCTCTCCCCCATCATCACACCAAGGCCAGCACTGCAGCCAGGTCACATGAAGGCACAGGCAAGGATATAGGAGTGGCATTACCATTTGACCTCTAAGTGCCAGACCATTTGCAAGAAAAAGTTCAACATTTGGCGATGGAAGATACTTCTGCCATCCAAAGAGATGTCTCCAGTCTTCCCACTGGAAGAGTAGTGAATTGTTGGGAATTCTGTTGCAGGACACATTGAGTACATAGATCAATAGCTGGACCATACCAATTTAAGCAATACAAACTAAGTAACACCTTCCCATTCCTGAAGCATTTGTGTGAGTACTGCCAAAAAAAGCTGCAAGTTGTCCATTTTCAGGCTTAATTCCCATCTTTGTGATTCAAAGAACGTGGTCTCCCTAGAAATTTCCCTAAATTAAGAAATCCTCTCTTGACAGACGTCTCTTGGCTGGACTTTACTGCACTTCTCTACCACCAAAGAATTATCCCATTTGAGCCCTAGCTAAGCTCCTGGGCACACACACAAATTGCTACATTGCCTTAAGTGAAGAAGAAAGCTGGAGCCATCAGGCACACCAAAGAAAACAGCCTGGAGCTAGTAATACAGCGGAGACGCAGCAGCTTGTGTTAGCACAACTGGGCCACTACAATCCAATCATGACCCCCAGGCCTGCCCCATGCTCATTCTCACTCCAGTGAGATAGGAAAGCTCACCTAGCTCGGTGTAGTGAAAAATCAGGAGTATGAAAAAGTAATTTGAAACAGATGAGAGAAATAGGCTTATGCCTAGGAATCTGTTACCTCTACCTTAATAAAAAATAAAAAATAAAAAAAAAAAAGGTTTTGCTGACAGATCTATTCCTTACAGGTAGTCTCTATGGGCTAACATGTTGGTCCTATTGCCATCTGACTAGAGGCCTCAAAAAGCAATCTAGATAGGTAGCATAAGAGATAAAGGAAATACTCATCTCTTACAAAAAACAATAGTTTCTGAAGCAGTTTCAGAGAATGCATGGGTCACGTATGGCAGATGACATTTGTTCAGTTAAGAATAATCTGTCTGAAAGTCAAGATTTCTAGGATGGTGAGAAATGTTTCCTATTTCACATTGTGCCAGGCTCCACTCATTGCTCACAGCTGGAAGAACCCCAAACGCCACTTACCTGGAAAGTACACGACTCCAGAATGTAAATAAAGGCAGCTGGAGAGAGTCTTAACAGCAGAGAAAAAGTTAGGAAAAGCAAGAAAATCAGGAACAATGGCAGATTAAGTGCCAATGTGGAAAATGGATTTTAAACATATGCATTCACATTGACACATCTTATTCTAGATTAAACAAAAACAACCTCTTAAAACTTTTCAACAGAAAACTTCTTTCCTTAAAAAGATTCTAAATAAGAAACACTGCTGAGTGGGAAGACATCCATGTTCTTCACATTGCTAGTGATCTTTTTCTCTTCAAAACAGTAACCCAAGATGGAACCACTTGACATAAAAAGTAATTTAAATACCTCTTCTCCAAAGTATTTTCTCAAGTTCTGTAACTGTGATAATGCAGTCAGATACAGCTGTTGCAAACTGTCCACTTTGTAAGAACAGCCAATTTGACTTTCTGCACAAGCTGCTGAATTTAAAACCACAAAGTATATTACTTTGAGATAACGCTTACAGCATCTCATACATATTTTCCAAGATCGTGAAAGATGATATATAACAGGAAAAAAACTCAAGGCAGTAATTTTTCCTACTGCATCTGCAGAAACTGAGGTTATTCCACTCTATTGCTGCGCAGATATTGTTTTGGTTTGTCTCGAAAGGGAGAAGATCCTATAACTTACTCCTACTCTGGTAGGAAAAAAAAATCTGAGATGCTTTTACGAGCACTTTTTACAGTGCTTCCATGCTTGAACAGTACAGCTTTTTATGGTGCAGTAACTTTTTATCATGTATCCAACAGATTTTATTCCTGTAGCTATTTACAGAAATGTGGGTAAGATTCTTTTTATCTATCATTTTCTACTGCTCTGAGGAAAAACATAAAAAAGCATATCCAAGTTTAGGCTAACGTAGACAAGCAGAGTTTGAGAGATCATTATGGATAAAAGGTAATCTTTCATTTCAGTCTAGTGTGCAACTCTCTCTTATGCTTCGTCTAACATGAAACTTTCCTTATGAAGTAAGGAAATTTGACTGATTTGTTTTTAAATGGAGAAAGCAGCTCAGGGTATTCAGTGGTCAATAATCAGGACATGACAAGAAGCACAATAAGTTCACGCTACATTGCACGAGCAAGCTTCTTTCAAGGACACAACCACAATACATTTTCTATCCATTTAGCAGTTCCCAGAAGATAACTGCCATAATTTATTATCTTATTTACCTACTTTGCTGTTTAGAACATCAGTAGGTTTCAGTATTTAGTACAGCTACAAGAAAAACAATGAAGCAGCTACAGGCCATCAGTGCAAAAAGATCGATATTTTAGCTAGGATAAAACTAGAACGACCAGTAATCAAAACCACATATTACACAGAGCCAGTCCACCAATAAACATTTCCTCTTAATATATTTTATACCTACCTTTAATACAAGCTTATGCAAAACAGATTATTAACTTTAGAATCCATCTGCTCACTTATTTACACTGCTTTAATGAAATTTGTCTTTTGATAAGTTCCACTCTCACTGCTTAAAATAAAACGTATGTGAAGAAAAAGCCATACTTTACCTCAAAAAAAAAATTCACCTAGTAAACCAAATTTTTTTTAAAAAAGGGGGGGAAATATTTCTCTTCCTTTGGGGAAAAAAATTGCTGAAAGTGGCAGCAAGTATTTGCCATTAAAAAAATCTTGACTTTGAATATTGAAATGGAAAATGCAAGCACACTTCCCACAGCAGAAGTAAATGCCTTTTCCATGAACATTTGCTCAATCAGGTTTTACTTGTTCATAGTTTCATGGATTGCTCATTTGCAAGGACTGCAGTTCAGACAGACTCAATTTTTTCTTTTTTGAGATTTGGGGCTATTAAGTCCTTCACTTGCAAAATTATAACACTTGGATTCTCAAATGAGCCACCATGAGTTTGTTTTCTGGTACGGGATTTTCAAAATCATCATAAGGACGTCAAAACTCTAGACAGTTAGCATGATTCTTAATTGCTTGGGTGGTTTGAGAAATGAACTTAATTTTAAAGGGATATGAGACTCCTTTCGAAGCTTCTGAAAATCTTATTTGGAAAATTACTACGTTTCTAGAAAGACAAGAAATAGAGGGAAAGGAAATGAATCTAAGAATGATATTTTTCTTTCAAACTAGGGGAACTAGGGGAAAAAAATAAAACCACTACTTACAATTTTAAAATACCCTACACAAAATAATTTTCATCATTACTACGTTCTAGCTTCAGGGCACTCTGAACCTCTAACCATAAGCGATTGTCGACACG
>NW_009233412.1:0-1640 GCF_000690835.1 Fulmarus glacialis | reverse complement strand
CCTCCCCATTCCTTCCCTTGCCCACCCAAACCACGCTTTCAGACGTCCTCAAGTTTGGCGCTTCTCCGTGGGGTGTGATCGCTCAGCCCCACGTAAATGGGACCCGCCGGCATCCCTCGTATGCAGTTGGACGTATGGATTAAGGAGAGGAAGTCTCATGCCCTTTATAAAATGCTTCTGTTCCTAAGCATCGTTTAATTTAAAACAAGGGCGAATGAGCGCCTATTTCCAGTTAGCAGGAGCTCTAGTCACTACACGTGAAACACGATAGCGCTCGGGCAGCGACACCCATTAAAAAAAACCCACAAACAAACAAAAAACACCTGGGAGAAACAAGTCAGCAGGTCTCCCTCTTCCCCTGGGTGAGGAGCACCCCGCTGCCTCTTAGGTGTGAGGCAGGAGCGATATGACACAGAGCCCGTTGGCTCTGAGAGGGCAGGGGATGCTGTGCCCCTGACTTCCCTCAGCTCTCACCAAAGTTTTGTTACCCCGACCTGCGAGCGCATCGCAAAGCGGTGGCATTCAAGACCCGAAGCAGCGAGCAGTTTCAGGAACTGCTTGGTGCTATGAGAACTTTAGTAGATACACCACTATTCCGGGGGCAGCACCTTATACTGCACCAATACGCAACAGCCAGCCGAGTGCAGGTATGCGAGGAGCAGCAGCCTAACTCTGCGCATCAGGTAGGAAACGGCAGCCTGCAACCGGCTGCATCAACAGGGTGGGGGGAGAGAGTATCCGCATGCAGTGGGAGATACCGGAATCAGATCAGAAGTTGGCCGGGAGGCGAACCCGAGAAGTTGGTGCTAACTACAGAGGGTTGTAGTTTAAGACACGTGTCACTAGCCCAGCGAAGATGAGAAGAGAAAGCAAGTAAGTTTAGCAAATAAAACACGCAGAGCCACATTTTAGCGCGCACAAAAGAAAAACTATAGACACGATTCAAGAAAAACACCCCACTTTATTTGCTGCTTTCTGGTTGAAGGATATTCGTTGAGGAGACAAGAAGAAAGCCGATTTCGTGAGACTATTGTGAACTCCGATGAAGACTCCGGAGCGTGGGCTGAGCCGCTTTCCCACACATGCACAGCACCTCATCTTCAGAAGTACTTAAGCGAGTTTTAAAGTTCCTTCTTTCTTCCTCCGACCGGTTTGGGCACGCTCTGTGTTTCCGGTATTTTAATCGGATGGCACCGATTCCCCTCATCAGTAGCTCCATAGAGACTACAAAATGCCTCATTAAGAGCCACTTAATGACCTGCATTCCGCCCTTAAGGGCTAGGGCAGGCTAGAGCACAGGCGAAGGGTAGCGCAGGGGCAGTGTGCTAGGAAGGACTGCCACCTTTGGGGGTCCCTGCAGGCATCGTAGGGCAAGCACCGATAGAGCCTTTAGCAGCTAGCCCGCCGGGGCTCCGCAAGCAGGCTGGCCTCCTCAGGGCAGCTAGAAGCGGGGACCAGGGTGCCCGTGGGGCTCTGGGCGCTCGTTACCGCCCGCCGCCGCCGGGGCGGGTGCTGGGGCTCGAGCCCTTACCTGAGTTCCTGAGCTTGCGGTTCTTGAAGACGGAGACGATGACCAGCAGGTTGCCCAAGATGTCCACCACGGTGGTGAAGATCAGCACGCTGGAGAGCACCGTCACCAC
>NW_009233411.1:0-24252 GCF_000690835.1 Fulmarus glacialis | reverse complement strand
TTTAAATGCTTTTCAGTAGTACCCAGTATGATCTGCTCCATAGTTTTTCCAGGAACTGAGGTTAGACTAACAGGTCTGTAGTTCCCTGGGTCTTCCCTCACGCCCTTCTTGTAAATTGGAATAACATTGGCTAGCTTCCAGTCAGCAAGGACCTCCCCAGATTCCCAAGACCTTTGCTAGATGACTGAGAGGGGTCCTGCCATAACATCCTCTCGCTCTTTCAGTATTCTCTTTATCAATGGAAGTGCAAAAGTAGTGAGGATGACTGTTGATGGGATCCAGTCCCCTAGGAAGCGAAGAGCAAGAAGAATTCAGTGCTCAGTCCTGTGTGATTTTTGAATGTGATGGTCACAAGAGCCAGATTGGGAAACTGTGACTCAGCTGTAGAGAGGGGAGGGAGTGTGAAAGACCCATCAAAGAGAAAATCAAAGAAAAGGAATTAAATACATTACAGACCTTATATTCAAAAGAGTCAGACTAAGTTAGAGGATAAAAGGGAAAAAACCCAAGAACTTATGTAAGTTACCATTACTTCAGTTCTAAAAGAAAAGAGTACGAGCCCCCAAGAACAAGTTCAGTAGCTAAAAAGACAAAATCCAAGCTCTGTGTTGATTTTCTTCTGTAATACACAAACCCCAAAAGCAAGAGAAAGTGCTGATGCATATGTGATGCATATGTGTTTGTCTTTTGAAGATAAAAAGAGAAAAAAAATATTTCAAAGAACTTAAAATAGAAGAAGCCATACTCAGACCATGCAATTGACAGAGAAACACTTCAAACTGCATCTTTATCATCTCTGTTCAAGCTTCTCATATCACTTATGTCTGCACAATGCCTTAGTCTGATCCCTCACGTAGTATAGTGCCACATTTAAGTGGAAATTATGTTGGATAACTGACTAAAGATGTTTTCATTACAAGAGAGCTGGTCAGCTTCGGAGAGCACAGTAAAAGTTGCTACTGCTTTATGACTTTTAAAAAACACAGTGTATGTAGCTCATAAAGGATTTTTAAAAGAATTCCTGAATGAATACGCAGGTTTTTTCAATAGCGAGTTTTTTTCACTGTAAACGCAAAATCAGATGATAGCCTCTCAGGTGGATTTAACAGGGATCAGAGAAGGGCAAGGAAAAAACAATGAGAAGTATCTAAAGGTTTTATGAAACCTGGGGAAATTACAAACATTGAGTTTGGCCTTGAAGCTCAGAAGATACAACCGTAAAAACAGCCGTCTCTCGGGGGCCTGTCTGACACCAGAATGAATTCCCGCATGAGCTAAGGACTCCCTCAGACCTCAGTTCCAAGAGCAGGGATCCTCTGTAGTCCTACTTTAAAAAAAAACACACAGAGCATAGACACTGGAAAACAAAATACAACAAAACAAAAATTATACCTCAAACCCTCCATTCTGATGGGAGAAACTCTTTCATTAAGACATACTGTCTCTCTCCTGGAAGGTATTTCTCCCACTGAGAAGAGGGTGGGAGAATAAATATCATGTGCAGATACTAGGCATGTTCCTTAGTTAGCTACTCAGATACCACAAATATGAATGTAAAACAAGAACAACTACAGAACAGATATTCAGAGCAATGAATGGGGCAAGGGGAGTAGCTGAGCACTCTTATATACTTTTGTAAAGGAACAAAGATATGTTGAAAGTGACAGATAATCTAACACTGATAAAGAGGAAATAAATTCACATACAGTGTAACAAGCTCATCGTGATTTAAAAATATCAAACATATATATACACATATGCATATTTGATGTGTATATATACATATATATATATGTATGTATGCATATGAAGACATCTAGACACCTTAGATGACAAGTGATGATAAGGGGTGTAAGCACTTGTATGATCCAGGCCGGAAGAAAATCTCAGTCATTCTCGGCCATAGCTGCATAAATCTCTGGGGTCGATCAGCTATTCCTAACAGATACCAAGGAATTCCCAAAGAACAATTCTGCTGTTGGTAGTCTCAGCTTTGCTGTGACAGAATTGCCATTCCATTGGGAAAAAAAAATAGGGACTACAATTCAAGACGAACAAGACAAATCACTGCTCAAAGGGAGGGGGGCTAAAAAAGACACTTTGCCATCTGGTCAGATCCTAGAGGAGAAGTTCTCCTTTGGGGGAAGTGTCCTGAGCCCTGAGGCATCTGATCCTGCCCACCAGTGCCTCGGGTCCCTGAACACGCTGTTGGTCCAATGCTTCATGGTCATTCCCCAAAGCCATTTGCTTCTGTTCGAGAGGTAAAGCAATACGGATATTACAGTGTGAGTGTCAGATCCTTTGCTGAAATACCTTTTCAGAAAGTTTTCTCTTCCCTTTACTGATGAGTGCTCTCTGTTTTTCAGGTTTCATTATAGGGGGTGTGTTTTTTCACATGAAATACAAACAGAAAAATAAAAAGAAGAGCCATCGGAAAGATGTAAAGGATAAGTCTGAACTCAATAGACTGGCTTAATGACTGTTTCATCAAGAGACAAAAATGCCCTTTGGGTTGGGAAGGAGTGAGCTTTATAGTTCCCAAAGCCCAGAAGTATACTATCACAAACTGAGGATACAAACATGCAAAAGCAGTCTCCCAGGGTTTCGTCCTCACTTTTGTAGGTAACGAAACAGTCACGAAACAAAAAATCTACGTACCCTTCAGCAGCAGCCATTAATAAGAATATGAGCTTTGACTGAAGTGTTAACTCATGACAACACCAAATGCTGAACTCCTCCTGCAAGGATCAATACGTGGGACCAGCCTCCTTTGTTTGGCAGCTGAAGTAAATACGGACTTTTCAGAAGACTACATTTTATCTAACTGCACATCTTTGGCTCTTTCCATCTCAATAAGTTACTGAATAACAGAACAGGGAATAAAGTCCTGTGCTACATTTGAAGATGTCCCATGAAGTTGCAGGAATCTCTCTGACTCTCAGCAAAGGAGCTCCCGAACTTATTGCAATCTGTAATCTGCCCTGGGTCATGCCTGCTTACACTATGCTGGTGAATTCGTGCTAGCAATATTCACTAGCAATGTGACATTTCAGTTTTTAATTTTTGATATCCACAGGTATAACCGGTTTGTAAATCACCATGGCCTTTCATTACAGTTTCTAAGTTAAAAACTACATGCCGAGTCATGTGGAATTGGGTAATGAGCTGTTTTATCATACTGTTGCAAATATTGTTCTTACCCCCTACACATTAGATAAGAATAAAAATGTTCTTTAAAGGGTTTAGTGTCTGCTTATTTTATTAAAAAAAAGAGAGAGAGTGCATGAGAGCAAACCATTGCTGCTTGGTCATCTTTTGTATTTAAGCCTCACTTTTGCATAATACAGATTAAAAATGGCTCTCAGGTCAGAGTGATACATGTCCGGCTGATTCAAGATGCAATGACTGCTGGCGGCACTTGGATCTTAGTTTCAGTAAAATGTGTTTGAGCCCAGGATGACACTCAGAGAAGGAAAGCCTTTCTCCTGACAGCATGCCTATAGAAGGGCATTTTTGGTGACAGTTTGAGGAAGGCTTTTCTTTTAAGCTATAAATAAAAGCTGACAAATATTGTGTTAAACTGAAAAGACAATATACTTTTGAAAACACTGAGGAAAAGGTCATATGGAAAAGAGTATGTTTGTTTATGCAGGATTTTTTTAATAGCTTTTGCATGCAGCACAGAACTAGAAAGAAAAGAGCACTTTTTTGGTAGCATTGCATTATAATAGGTTTTCCTAGAATGCTGCCAGCAAAAACTTTGCTTTTGGGCTTCAGCGACACAACCCAATTGTTGTACCTCTTACCCCAGCTTCCCCAGCTGTTGGAGCTCTGTTATTTGCTGTGGGGCTCACTGCTGGAATGTATTTATTTTATGATGGGAATGCGATCCATTATATTTGGAAAGTATGACATTCAGTTACGTCAGTGTATCCAGGGAATGGGATTAGTATATTGTTTTATAAATAAAGGAGCCAAAGTTCAGGAGTCTTCGTACTTGTGTATACCAATACGGCTTTATCTGAAGATGGGGAAAATGTGCAAAAGTTCCACTTTGCTTTATCTCCCTGACCTCTCTTCTGTTTGTTAATTTTACCCAAACGCATCTCCTATTTTCAACAATTTCTTTTCTGGAGAAAGTGTCAAAAATATCTTGTCTTATTTACCTACATTCATGGTTGGTTTGATAGCAGGACCTTCTCCTTCCCCTCAGCCTACAGAGGCATTGCCACAATTTCTTGTATCTCATGGGGTAATTCACTGCCCAGCTTCCCTTAGGCTGGTGGGCAGCAGAGCTTCCAGGACAAACAAAAAACTCCCCCCTCCTTGGGGTCCTGACCATGCCTTCAGTCTTGAAGACTTTCATTCTCGGTGCATCGAGGGTCATGCCTCTTGCAGGCGTTAACCTACAAAAAGTGGTTCGTGTGTGGTAGTAGAGGTCTGAATGAAACCGCCTCGGCGTGCTCCCTCTGCGGTGCCCGCCGTGGGCAAGCGTCTCTAGGGGCTGAGCATGTTTGCCCTTCCTGCTGCAATGACCCCCTGACAGTAGAGCACAGCCAGGGCCCGCGGCACCCTGACCACCTCACCCCACCGCCGACCTGCATCCCCTTCCCCACCCCACTTGCCCAAAGTCCCCTGCACTCAAGGGATGTGTCATGTTCATGCTTGCATGGGCATTACCTAAGCAATGCAGCCGCTAGCTAACCTGCCGCTGGGGCACCAGGCGTTTCTTAGTGCTTCTTGTACTGTGCACTAGTCCTACCCTAAAAAAAAAAACCAACAAAAAAGAAAATACCCATTTCCAACCCTGCTGCAAATATTCTCATTTTCTTCACCCTCCTCCTGCCTGCCTGCCTGCCAGGAATTCCCCTCCAGCCCTCCAGGGGTTTATTTAACCCAGTCCTGCTCTGGCTTCTCCAAAGGTTCAGTCTCTTTTGGGAGCCAGACAAAAGCTCTCACCCAGCCTTAACCCTCTCCCCGCAGCAGACTGCTGCCCCTGGCCTCTTTTCTAGAGGACAGATTCAGTTTTCTTTGGATCTCTGGAGAGCAAGAGAAGCAATACTTATTATTGTTCCTTTCCACCATGCTTCCCACCAGCCTCAGCTTGCTCCCAGGTCCCTGCAGGAGTGGCAGATACTAGGACGTTTTGCCCTTCTACATTACATTTTGCTCTGACTTCAAGTTTTAAAGGATAAGTACTTCTTTTTGAGCTCCTCAAATTCCTGTCAACACCTTAATCACTGCATCCTCCAAAGTAGTTTTGCTGACGCTTCCTGGTAAGAACTAACAACACATAAACTGCACTTTACACGTAAAAGTCTAAAGACAGCACTGAAGACAGAATTTAGCACAAACCTCCAAAATATGGTTCTCTGAAGTTGGCCACATTTTTTTTTTTTTAAACAACTTTGATATATTGGCTTATATTCGTTTTTTATGCTTGAATAATAGGTATGGCAAACCAGCATGATTTGCACACATACACGATTCACTATGAAGAAACTAGTAAGGTCTGCAAGCATTAAAACTGAATTAGTGCTTGAAGTGCATGATGCTTAAAAGAAAATGGTAGAGAAGCTAAAGCTCTCCTACTTTATAGCCACAAATTATTAGAACAACCTTATACATTGATAGAAGAGGGACAAATTTTGAAAACAGTGTTGATGGCTTTGGACTCCAGTTACCACCTTTCTGCCAAGAACAATATCACACAAGAAGTCCAGTGATGAAATCTGCTGAGAATATGTCCTCTGGCGCTGTTCCTTTCCATGGCTCCTCCTCCAAGCACGCAACATCTCATTACAAGGTTCACAGATAGCAAAAGATGTTTCAGTGCTTTCTAATTCTTTTTTACAAGATTAGAGACTTATCAGGGGTTTGATTATCTCCCGGATTAATGACATACATTAATTAAACTGTCATTATGCCTATTTTTCAACTCTTTTGTAAATACAAACTTGAAAAGTATGAACAAGATTTTTATCTGAGTTTATAGAATGAATGCCACAGAACGGCAGCTCTTGGGAAAAAAAAAAGTGTCCTTAATCCATGTTTTGAAGTATAGTTCATCAGCTCTGCTCACACGATCAAACGCACAAGGCTGTTTCCACCACACATAGCTACTGCTTTGCCTGTTAATGGGGATAAAGACAGGGCAGCCCCCAGTGGCATGGCGATGGGTGGGGAGGGCTGCGTGCCAGCGGCGCGGCTGCCCGGCCGGCCGGAGCCACTGCCACTAGCAGAGGGACAGATTCCCTCCAGACAGCGTGGGACATCTGCACCTGGGGAACGCAGGGAGAAGTGTGTCTCCACCCGTAAAACAACTCTGTAGTGAGCTGTGCTCTTGAGGTGGGCAAGCACCATGTGGAGGAGCACTGAGGGCACTTAGGTGGGATTAGGAAGCTGACCTGTAAAAGGGAACTGGTTTTGGCTGAAAGAGGATGGATGTTCTCCCATTCCCTCTGTGTAGCAGCTAATCCTAGATGCACCTCGCTAGGAGTTTGAGAAGACTTTACTTAAAAAAAAAAAACAACAAACACATTTATTCCTAGTGTTATTTCCCACGGATTTGCCAGAATTGGTTGAGAGGTGAAGTTAGCTAATTGCTTGTGCAAACTAGAGCAAGGAACAACGTAAACTCTAGAGTTACCACTCCTTCTAGACACCGGAGATCTTGTGCCCAGGCTCTAAACATTATTCCAATGGCATTCACCCCCTCAGAGAAGTCCTCCTTCCCTGTTGGCTGACTTTGACCTTGAACAGAAGACCTAGAAATTTGCAGCTTAAACTACATGACAAAGTCCTAGAGCTATAGGTTGCTGCAACAGCAGGGGAATGACCTCTATGGACGGAGCTTAGAGAAGGGAAGCACCACAGCCTGTGACCAAAGCGTTACAATGATGTATGTGAGCATCCATTAGTGCAGTAAAATACCTTGGAAACTTTCAGAAAGATGGACAGCATCATTGTGTCACGGATCCTAAGCCAGGAAAAACACTTCCATTTTTTTAACTGCGTATTCCAAAAACAAAACAGAAGATTAAAAGCAAAGCAGCAGCAGATCTTTGAACTCATTGCTGAACAGCATGTTCCTCCACTGATAGCGAAAGATTGTACAGTGCAGGGAGATGAACTACTTGAGCCTGTTCTTTTTACAGCTTGGGGGCCAGAGATAGGCGACAAGTACAGTTCCAAAAGGATATTATGCCACAGATGAGCTCAAGGGGAAGAAGCGTCATGCGTTTGCAGCTGGGAAGTTGACAACTATTATTGCCATGAGCTGCATGCATACTTATATCCAGTTCATCCGTTATGATATCAGTATCATAAGTGGACTCATCTTGCCATTCCTGAACCATTCCTTAAGATGTATGCTGAATATGGTGAAGAAATGCGTTTCCACAACCTCCTCTTCCAGTGCACTACTTCTCAGGACTAACACTTAACTTGCAAGTCCTCTAAGGAAGTGTAGGACTAGCACATCATTCCTGGTTCTCACAATTGAGCAGGAAGAATAGAAGCTGGAAGCTAGAAGCCAGGAGTGCTCTCTGGTCCAATAATCCCATCGCCACATGAAGAGCTGGGATTGGCATCCAGTCGCTAACACTCAGCATAAGCACACCTTCTGTTGTTTCTCCACCTGCCAGAAACAGCCTCTTTGAAGATTTCACACCCTGAGGTCTTCAGTGCAGAACCACATTTCCTACATTTGAATTATTTCTTTTGCTTGGCAAAGCCGAAGTGACACAACAGCTCAGCCCACAGGACATTTCCTCAGGTAAGATTCACGGAGGGCTTATTGCATCCCTCTGCACAGTGCAGCAAGCTCACCCGTGCTGCTTGTCCCTTCCCAGCGAAGTGACCTGTCTGTCCTCACTCAGCACTGAAAGACCATATGGGAATGCAGTGGAGGACTAGTAGTACTAGAGTGGAGCCAGTAAAGATTTACTGACTTGATTTACCTAAGTTACAACTCAAGAAATCTTTCAAAACCAATTTGTCCCAGCTGGCTGAACAGACTAACAAGAGGTAGGGACTGGCAGAGCTGGTGCTGTGTTGCTTTGACACATTCAATCTAGACAGTGAAGGGTTACCAGAAGAGGTGGTGGTGGAAGAGCATCAGAGGACAGAAGGAACAAGAAGGCAGCACCAAGCAAGACATGCCAAAAAATGAGAGCAGAAGTGTACTCCGAGCCCCAATTGAAGACCTGCATAAGTGGCCATGCCTGAAGGCTGTGCAGCTCCTCTGAACCACCACTGTCTTTCCTACCTGGAAGGAGGTTGCTGAACTTCAGGATGCACATACATCCTTCTGGGTCTGGTGGCCGCGGCAGGGTTAGAGGCAGCAAGTGCCAGTGGCTTCAGAAGCCGGGGAATTTCCAGCTGCCACCCTTCCTGAGCTCCTTTTGCTGGTGGCTGCTGCTGCTGCCAGACCTGACTGAGAAGGCGCCTGTTTTTCTTTCATTTTTGGCCAACATCTGAAAGGCTACAGAGTTTTTTCTTGCCCTTTGGATAACTCTGTTGATGTTAAAATCTGCTCTTATGAAACTTTTTCCATTTCCCCAGGAAATATTTTGTGTTAATATATTCTTATCCTTTCCTTATTGATTTTATCTGCAATGCCTTTTGCCAAGTCTAATTTTTAAGGCCTTACATTTATTGTCTTAGGTCCCAGTCGTGAAGTGTTTTGCTGGGCTCCTTTTTTTTTCCATGATGCACAGTGCACTTCTTTCAAGCGAGGCACAGCTAAGAGGGGTTTGTTATTTCTATGTGAGTCAGGCTGTCAGTGTGGGCTAGCAGTGAATGAATAAGAGATAGGGCATTTTCCTACATGCTTACATCAGGGGAGCTGAGGCCAAAAGAAACCTGAATGATGCCTAATTAGTTAAGACAAGAAGGGAATGAAAAGGGGACATTTGGGAAGCCCTAGGAGGTGACTGTGTTTGCTCATGCTTCTGGCTATGTGGGTTCAAGCATTAGCAAACCATTTCGTACTAACGAGTCATTTAGTTATAAATATCTTGTACTTTAGGAGCATCCTGGATCTTGGGCTTGCAGGTTTGTTATCTGCTAATGTCTCGTACCTTTCCAGAGCTCTGTGACGGTGCAGGAGAGGGTGACCCTAGGGACAGTGGGACTCTGAATGCCCCCGAGTTAGGGCATGTTACAACGTCCCCTCCCTACGTCTCCTCTGCATTGGTCACTTGTTTGCTTTGCAGACATCAGCCCACATACTTGTCTCATTTTTTTAAGGCCTAGCTCCTGAAAGCTCTAGTTACAAAAGCAGATGTCTTCTCTGCCAGGTGCATGCCTCATGTGCAAAAGTCAGACCTGCTGAAAAATGCCTTTTAACTCAACTGGTGGAATTTCATCACCTGCGCGGGGCTGTGGGTGTCCCCCAGAGAGCCCTCGCTGGGCTGCTGGCTTGCACGTGCCGGCGCTGCCGCAAGGCTGCCGGCTGAGGCAGACCCTGCCTCCCGCTCCCCTGCGGGGCTGAAGCCACCAAGCGGCTCCGTTCACGCTGTTGGCTTGCGTGACAACAAAGACAACCCTGTATGGACTAAGCGAACGCCTGACACAAGCAGCAATGAGCAAAAGTGGTAGTGCAGTGGCCCAAGGTGGGGTGGCCACCCCAGCAGAGCACCCTGGAGCAGCGAGGAGCCCTGCCTGGGAAAGCATTGATGCTGGGGAAGGAGGGAGCGTGGCCAGAGCCACCGAGACGCCGAGTGGCTCAGTGGGTGCCATGTAAAGGATGTTCAGTTTGCAGGGATGTGGAAAGAGCTGTTTTCCCAGGGGCTCAGGGAGGCATTATCACAGCAGAGCTGTGACGATAGCCACTTTCCCAGAATATTTGGAGTGAAAGATACCCTGGACATTTAAATATTGTTGATACTAGCAATCTTCAGAGCCTGTCTGATTTGCAAGGACCTATCACCCAGCCTCAGTCTGCCTTTGATGTGCATTTTTATATGCACAAAGCACATTCATTTCCTTTTGCAGAGTTTTCATTTGCTGCTAGGAAGCCTCTCGGCCCTTCAGACAGGCCTGCGGCTATTCAAACAGTGTCAGTAGTTTTCATATCACTGAGAGTCTTAAACAAACTCTGCTAGTTTTCTGCTGCACTGCATACCAGTATTTTACCATGGTCCAGAGAGTTTTAAATTCCCACACTAAGACCTATGGCTTCTCTTCAGAAATTACCCAGCATCACCATTGCAACTTCCCAAAATATTTGCCTGAAAATTGAATTCTTGCCAACACCCACTGTGGAGTCCCACTTTCTAACACTACAGTAGAAAACAGGGCTTCCTTCTCCAAAAGAGGTATCGAAGGGTGCCACCAGAGCACATGACAGGAGGAATAAAATGAGGTACAACTCAAATATATTCTGAAGATGCTCTTACACTGCGCAGATTTGCATGTGGCAATGTTAGCCGGAGGTAGCCTTAACAAAGAAGTGTTTCCATAAAACACTTCTACAAGAAACATCCCTGTAAAAACTAACATGTATGGAGACAAAGCAGTTCTCCGACATCATGCTGTTCCTTATGCCACTTCTACTTGTGCCATTTTTTTGTCATTATACGATGCTCACAGCAGAATTATTCCTGTTTCTCAGGGTGCACGACTATGTCTTCAGAAGGTGGTGAGACAGGCAAACGTGTTGCAACTGGTATGTGTTACCAAGGATGTAGGGTGGAACGGCTGAAACTTGAGGAAAGCAGAAGCAATGGAAGTAGATGGTACGGTTTGCATCAAAACAGGCTGGGACCAAAGCCGGGGTGGAAGTGTGGACAAGGCAGGCCCATGGTTGAGGGCCAGGTCATGATTCAAAACATCAGTGAGCCTTGAGCGTGGTGCATCCAATGGGAACACAGGGGTGCAGTCTGGAGTCACAAAAATGTCGGGAAACCTATAAAGCAAGGAGGGTAGGGAAGAGAGTGACTGGAGCAAGGTAAACAGGCTGATCAGGAACAGTCACCAATGCCTACGAGCCCTAAGCCTATGGCCGAGTCTGCTTCTGAGGAGACCTTGGGCATCCTGCTTGGCCTACAGGTGCTGGGCCAGGACGGTACAGGTGTCCCACAGATCTTGGGTCATATCTGCAAGGCCCAGGCAGATGGCAATGACATAACCCTTCCTAGCTTGTGAATATGGGCGCTTGTGGCATTACCTTCTGGGGTTCAAGATGTGTTTAACTATAAAACCATCATAACCATGGATAATGACTAATGGGGGAGGAAAATGAGGAGGATCTGAGCAAACAGAAAAGGGTTAAGCAGTGAAACATGACAGTCTTTCCTGGACTCTTGTAGTGTTCGGCAAGAAAACACAGCTTTAGCTGAAAACAGGCAAGTAGGTCTGCGGTTTGAGGACTTCCAACACTTAGCTGTCAGCCAAAAAATTAAGGGCTTTCAAGGTGAAGCTATGCAGATGTTCTTGCCAAAATTTCTCAGCATGCTCGTTGATCAGCTTTGCTGCATTGGGGATTCAAGCGGAACCAGTAAGTGCAGAGTGGAAGCAGGGAGGAAACCCCCAGCTGACAAAGAAGTACCCCGGAAAGTGAAGGCATGGAGGGCATCGTCCTGAGCAAGCATGGTCAAGGGTTAGGTGTACACCACATCACTTTGATGAAGTTTGAGAAGGCAGTGGTGTTACCTAACACTGATTTTCATTGCAGGGGACTAATTGACAAAGCGATGTAGAGGGATTTGAAAATGACGTTTAGAAGACTAAGGATTTACCACCAGATATAAGAAATGAGTGTGGGCCTCAGCCTGAAATTACTCTGACTGACACTGCAGGGAACCAGATGCTCTAAAGGGCAGTGGGCAGTGGGGGATCCTTGCATGGAGTCATCCGTCTCGGAGGATGGTGGTCACTAGATACAGTCTTGTGAGCAAGGCAGCTCAGAGATGATTTCTGAAGGCAGGGTCATTGACGTCTGGAAAGAATGAAGTGCTGTGGGCCTCTGTGGACTGGTGTGATCTTAGGGACTACATGAGTTGATAGATATTCAGATCTGGGGTTCATATGTCTGGCCACCAGAAATTGTCCATATTCCACTATTTCCAAACCAATTTATACATCCAGGATGAAATCTCACCTTTTTATGATAGAGCAGCCTTCAAGTCTTAATTTAAATCCAAGGTAGGTGTTTTTGTCTGTCAAGGTAGGGCAGATGTGTATTAGGATTTTTACTGGAACTATCTTACTAGGATAATTCCAGCAGAACGACCTCTATAAATTGCACATTTTTTCACTGTTGTAACTGGGAGGCCTCAGAACAGTACAACTTGCAATTTGCCCTTTACTGGGCATCTGCCTTGCTGTTTTGATTACTTGGCTGATAAGTAAGTTACAGAAATCTAAACACTGAGGAGAACAAGGACCATGCCGCCTGTTGCTTTGATAGCATAGCCTTAACCGCAGAGTTAGAGGCACCTGCCCCCACAAAGAGGAGCTCTGCTGGGTTTCAGTGTGCATGTGTAGGAATGAGGTGATCATCTGTTTCAGCTGCTCCAAAGCAAAATGGACTTCCCTGGAACATTTAACCTCCATTTTGGAGAGTACAGCTAGAGGTGCCGCTCACTTGAAAAGCCTTTGATGAACCTGTAACATATGCCAAAAAGGAAGCATGCATTTTTTAATTAGTTAGAGCAACAGCCAAGCTCCTAGTATCAAAACAATGATCCAGAAGAGGAACATCTATGGTCTCTTGGAAGAAGTTATGCAGAAATACCATGACTGTCACTTTGTTTGGATTAGATAGACAGATTACCTTGACAAAGATGTCCCAGGGCAAAGGAAATGTAAAGATTACTCTATTTTTCCAAGAAAAGAGGTGATTATTGTATCATGTCACTATACATCAATCTAATGCTAAAATATTATGGATAAAATTCTGGTACATCACTGGAGCATTTAAAGACATTTGGGTGTTTCAAGATACCAAAACATCCATATCAGATGTAGAATATGGACTTCCATTCACTGCTCTGATAGATGCAGGTGTTTTTCCCTGAAAGCCAACTTAAATTTAAGATCAGTGCTTCCTGCTATCTTTGAAATACTTCATTTCTGAAGAGTGGGGGATATAAATCTCCGGATTTGACTTGATTCAGAATCCTGTTGTCCACATAAATGACAAAAGCCTGGACTTGCCCTTAACATGAACTTCACTTTTCACTAGCAAGTTCCAGAGCTAGTACACCAGCAAAGAGCGTTACAGGCTTGCTCATAGACAGAGTGTTGTTAACTCAGTACAATCACATGATGCTATGTATGGCAATGCATCAACTAGTCCAAGATTTGGCAGAACACCTGCAATGCTCCCCCACCCCCCAAAATAATGTTTTGTTTTGTGTTTCTAACTTTCTAAACCCAGGACCAGGAGCATCCTAGCCCAGGTACTGTATCAGATGTCTTGACTATGGCAAGGGTATGGCAGTAAACAATAACAGCAGCAGCTGTATCAGGAGAGGCTGCAAGGATGAAACTCCTCACATTTCAGGATCCTTCGTTACCTGCAGGACGTGTGAGGACACTGAAGGCGGCTCTAGGATCATGCCACTTAACTGCAGTACACGAGGAGTGGAAAGGATTTTCCTTGGCTGACTAGACCAGCCATAGCACAAACAAGAGGAAACCAATAAATAAAAGGCTATAAAAAGGGAGCTTAGAGTTCCCTGCAACAACTGTGAAGAAAAATGTCAAGGATGAGGAAATTCAATGATGGCAACTTAAATTCGTTCTTTATGCAGGAGTGGAGATATCTCCAGGAATGGATGTGATGACGAAGACGACAGAAGGTGCAAGAGGGGTTACCTAACAGCAACTATTTATGCATGAAGCCCCACCTGATGTGGTTGATGGAACAGAGCACTCGTGGGCAAGTGGTAACACTGAAGATGGACAGGACACGCAAAAAGGCAGATGCTGGTGTGAGAAGGGGAGCAGGAGAAGTGTGTTATAGAGAGAAAACAAACAGTGAAGAAGAAAGAGTAAAAGAAAAAGTTTATACAGGAGTACAAAGAGGAAATAAAGCAGTAAAGAGGATGTGGTTGCACTGAAGAATAGAAGAGCAACTATCTCCACCAAGAAAACTGTAGGATAGAAAAGATAAGATCCCAAGAAATTGAGCTGAGAACTGGTAGCAGACCATCAGTGTATGTCTTAGTCATCAAACTGAAGCAGAACCTAAATGTTTAGGATGTAGTGACTCAAATGGATGCAATCATGTGAACAGACTCTAACTTTCCACATTCAGTTTGAAGAAAAAACTCTACTGGAGCTTAGATGTTCCTAGATGTACTAGCCAGAAGATGCTTTCAGAAAGTTATTGGACAAACAAAAGCAATACTATTTTAGACTTGACTTCAGTAAGAGGGAGGAAATTATGGAATGCCTGATTATAAAATATAACTTTAGCAATAATATTAAAAGTTTATATTTTCTGGAAAGACTGCCAAAGAGAGTTCTATAAACAAAAAACATGAGCTTTGGTAAAATAAAGAAAAATGGTGAAGCTGGCTGAACTGAAAAACTCAGAGAACTGAATGAGGAGTAACCTTGGTACTTCTTTAAGTCAAAGATGCAAAAACTACTTGTTGGGAGAGACAAACTTACAGAGAAGCACTCCAGACTTAATTGGCTGAGTATCCTTTCAAAGGAGATGTTAGGAATAGTCCTTAAAGAATACAAACAAATTCTTATAAGCAAGTAAAACCATGTTTTGTATATCAGGATGTGCAGAGACAAAGTAAGAATAAAGCAAAAATCAGAATAGATTTAGATGCTGCAATGGAAATTAATAAAAAACCACTTTTTCAGCAGTATAATAATAAAGGAAAAAAAACAGGGAAAGAAGAAGTGGAGTCACAATGGCGCAAGGACTAAATAGCTGAAAGATTAATTTCATACTTTGTCTTAGTTTACAACAAGAAAAATGAAATAAAGCATGGAAACAAGCAAGGCAACTAAAGGAAATTATTGCATTTGAGGCGTAAACAAAACTTCAGGTACTCTAATAACGGGCTTCCATCTCCTGAATTCCAGAAGAATTAGTTACATGCAACCACAGTTTTGGTAGCCACAGTTTTGGTAGCAAGTTAAAAACGGTGCGATTATAAGTAGAGAATAGGAAATATGATGCCTCTGTTTCAGGAAGGAAAAAATAGTGTTCTCGGCCAGGACCAGTACTCTGACATCAGGAGTAGGCATGGCTTTAAAGAACAAGCATAACTGAAAAGAAAGAATAATTAAAGACATGAAAATAATTGCTGAATGGGATAAAAGGCACATGGGTTTACAAAGTTTAGTTATCCCAGAGTGACAGAAGAATGAATTTCCCCTGAAAAAGAAATACAACAGACCTAATCCCACTAAGTGTTAGCTGATATTTTGATACACTGTCAAATGGGAAATGGTTAATATAACTGAGGAAGGTAGAGGATAGAAGTGGGATTAGATATCATACCAGGGTTTCACAAAGAGAAGGCAAACCCAGACCATGTTGAAAAGGAAACCACTGGGCTGAAATACGTTGTTAGAGTTTGTCAAAGATCAGTCTTGGTTTCATCTAATTAAATATTTTCCTTTGGGACTTCAGCAAAAAATGTAATTTTTCCAATGACATTTGCTAGAGACACAAGTAGTCTGTAACAGTCAACACAATGCAGAACCAGAGTATCACAGAGGAATAAAAGGCTACCTTGAGAAATAAGTAATAGAAATAGATTGAAAGTTAATAATATGAAGACCACCATCACTTGGGGATCAAAAATAATTTCTGCTGTATCTGAAACAACAGATGGGAACTGCTGGGGGAGAAGCCTACTATACTATGTGGTGTTGGACGAGCATGAACCACTGCTGCAGGCACAGCCATGAGAAAAGCAAGTTGTGCCTAGTCTGTATCAGAGGAAATAACTTCCACTGCAGACAGCAAATTATGAATATTGGTCTCGAAGACACTGTGAGATCTCATCTGAAACACTGCAGACATTCCTGGTCATCCCCTGTCAAGAAGGATTAATTGAAAACGGGGCAGATGCAGTCAATGATCAGACTGACGGACACTATCCTACAGGAGGGACCAGAGCCTGCTCTAGCAGGGAAAAGAAAAGGAATACAAAGGGTTTCTAGAAATACATCAGGAAAGAGTAAACACCAGGGGAAGAAAAACAGCTATATAAGGGAAAGTGGCATAAGATGGAAATCTAAACTGGTTACAAACAACACTAATGTAGACGATAGAATTTGGGTTTTATGACTCAGAAGAGTAAGACTATGGCACATCCTCCCAGTAGAAGCAGTGAAACAAGAAATTTGCCTTGTATCAACATGCAGCAGGATGCCTGCGTAGATGGATTGCGCCCAACAGGGTTGCCTGAGAAGCAGGAGGCTGCACTCAGTGGTCCCGTCTGGTCCTGGAGGAGGAGGAGGCAGGCCCCTGTTCCTGGCTGAGCTGTCAGCGTGTTTAACTAGAGCTCTGCAGTTCTCCCTAGTCCTTGAATTAAATGTTGTATGCGTGGAAATCTAAAAGCGCTCATCTTCTGCAGCCAGCAGTGCCTCTCACTCCTGTTCTGCTTTAGCAGTACAATTCATTCTTCCCATTTGAAAGAGAAGCTCTCCACATCAATCTGGCTGTTAAGCTTTATGCATTATTACATATATATTGTGTGATTATACTATATCACTGCCGGACATGCACCATTGACACCATTCCACAGTGGAGGAACACATACTGTGCTCCCTTTTTGGGACTGCCAGTTCTCTTGGCTGCCAGGAACAGGTATTCCCTTATAGACTATACAGTACCTACTTCTTGCGGTGGAAGGTTATCTCTATTTAAGTTACAGAAAAATCATACTTCCACAGGCCATGTATTATATAATAAAGCTATAAGCTGTGCATGGTTTTGCAACATATTTTCGTTGTAACAGAAAATGACTTCAGTAGTACAGTGAGTGAAGTACAACAAAAACAGCCTACAGTTAGTGTCTAAATGAAACAAAGCATAAAGCGGATTAAGTGCTACCATCAGTTTATCACAGACGTGTGATTAGGAGAACTGCTTTGTTTAAAAGTTACAAAATCTTTTTGAAGTCTAAGCTTGGATGAAGCTAATCTGCACAGGAAGCAATCATTTTTCTCTCTTTGTATGTCACTGTCGTTCTTCCATTTCAGCTCCCTTAGAGTTTGTGCCTTTTTAAGCAAATAAGCTGCTGGGCTGTGGGGAACTGGGCAGCTGTATATCCCTCATCTTGCACAGTGATGGATATGTCCAAAAGCCTTGGGTTTGCTCTAGTGCCCAATCCAGAGCACAGGACCTCAGGAGTCAGATGTTCATGTTTCATGTTCACTGCAAGTGTGTGAATAACTTGGGATTCACTGGGGCCAGGATTTAGGAAAAAAAGAAGACAAAATCAATGTTTGTGGCAGAGAATATAGGACATGAGAGGAAGCAGGTGAATTACAACTAGCAGGGAAAGCTTGGATAGCAACTTCTTCTTGTAGCTGAAGAAACAGAGAAGAAGGGAAAAGAAACAGAGGAAGCAGAGTGAGAAAGGCATGTGAATACGGGAGGAGCTGGTGTAGTTATTCAAGAAGAAAAGCACTCACCCACAGGAGCTGGATGGGAAGGAAAAGAAAAGGCACAAAATTACAGAAATTTTCAGAAGTGGTGTGCTGACTGTGCAAAGCAGGTGCTAAACTTAAAGCACACTTAGGTGCATTCAGGATAATAGGTTAAAATTAAGCACAGATGTAATTTCTTTTATGATTCCCATCTTGGAACAAAAGGCAGATTAAGAACAGGGAAAGCGTATTACACCTTGAACACTGAGATGACCACCTGGTTTGCAACGGAGTTTGTAACAGCAAACATCTTCAGAGTGGGAGCTCATTTACTCAGTCCTCCACCTTTTCCCTTTCCATGAGCTCAGAAGGAAAAAGCAGTGTCAGGAGAAGGTACCCAGAGTTGCTTGGTGTCCAAGGGCTAAGGAGGCACTTCAGGCATTCTGAGGATGTGATTCATGCTGATGCCTTTACTGCATTTCATGATTTCCTCCTTCCTTCCGGTCTGTGTGTTTTGGTACTGGTCCTAGAGCAGTGTGGGAACCAGAATATCTGTTTTGGGGAATTTCTTTCTAATTGGAACAGAGCACCATGAAATTTTCACAAAGCAAATGATACTGGTGAAAACCCAGCATTTCCTGTCCCTAAGAATACTTCACATTGACTTTTGCATTTCCAATAAGAAAAAACCCAAATATTTTGAAAAAGATTATCCTGAAGTAAAAGAAAAACATTGCATTTTTAAAACCGACTGTTGAAATTTTAAAATAATAATAATAAAAAACCAGATTGAAATATTCCATCCTCCTTAAAGGCTTCTGAAGGTTTTCCTTTTCCAAAATAAAATGCTTTTGACATACCCATGTTTCCATGGAAAGTTTCAGTTTTGACATGAATGGCATTGTTTGACCAAAAAAACAGTCTTCCACTGGAAAAAATTTGACTAGTTCTTGTGTGGCCATCCACACCCTTTTCTTTCTCCTCAATATCTTTTTCCAGTCTTGATCAGTTAGTCCCCTGCCGAAAAGAGCTCCGCCTGCTAGAAGAAGGAGCAGAAAGAACGTATTTGCTGCTGTTCTGCTCGTTGCTGTGTGTACCCTGGGCTTTTTCACATCAACCATTTCCCCACCGAGACCCTGCAGACCGCAGGTTTTCAGGGCAACCACCGCCTTCTGCTCTGCGTTTGCACCACGGGACTCTCACGGTGGCACAGACCCCGTCTTAACACCCCGCCGGAGGAGACACCTCGCTGCGGGCAATGGGAGTACCCCAGTTGGGGCGGGCAGGCTCTGGTCCTCAATAAACACAGTACATTTTGTTATGCTGCACTTTTGCTCTCTGGTTCCCTCAGCTGCTTCAGAGTTGAGTAATATTGAATAAGTGCTGACTACTGACAATTAAAGGAGTTCTGCATGCAAGCAGCACTGATAACGCAGGCCTGAGGCGGTGCTGGCATTTATGATTTAACTGCTTCTGCACAACGTGAGGAGGATTTCTAGGAACAGCCAAGGCAGTCGAGTGTAAGCTCTGCACACAGGTATGTCAAGGAAAAGAGGTATTGCACAAAGTAGGTCTTGGTTTCCAGCGCTCTGAGTGCATCATTAATTCCACATCATCCCAAGGTGAGTTCACAGCTCCAGCAGAACCGGTGCAGAGCCCAAGAGAGATTTATTGCTGTTACTTGAGTTTGTTAACAGAGCACTTAGGCACTGGTGGAGGATGGGGCCATTCCAGTAAACGCAGTGGAAAAATCATCCGTAGTGCAGAGCCGCGTGCGTCTGAGGAGCCGGGCGAGGGAGGGGGGAGCATGCCCGCTGAGTGCCCCCATGTGACCCTTGAACCATCTTCAGCTCTGCATTAAAAATCGGCGCTTGTTTTAAAATGTCTCTTACAGCTAAACATCACTCAGAGTCCAGCTACCATTTGGCTTCAGGTTATGATGACATTAAAAGGGGGGTCAGGATTGGGGTGGGATGTCTTGCCGCAGTACCCAGCTCAGTCCGGCGAGCTGTCCCACGAACTGCCCCAGCTCCAGCACGAGATGGACGGGGGGTGACCGCCCCGACAAGAGGGTTGCTCTGCAGTGGCAGGAAGGAGCAGCAAGCCATAAATCTCACTGAGCGGAAAAAAGAAACACCATGACGTAGCTCCTCCCTGGAGTTTGGCTGGAAGGCGTAAATGCTGCCCTCACAAACCTTCGTGGAACTACTGCTGGTACGGTTGAACAGGGGCTGGGACTGCTGTGGAGATGACAAGCCTTGGCAGAAATATTTATGGGTCTGTAGCTGCTTAAAAAGAAAAAAGCTGTTCAGCAATCAACTTGTGAGTCTCTCTAAAAATATAAGCAGAAGGTTCTCTTATCCCTCAAATATTTTAAAACTAGCAGGTGCTATCTTTGCCAAAAGAAATCTTTAAAGCTTTATAATATTTATTCCTCATAATTTGAGTCATTGATGTGGCATCTGTCTTTGAGTCCATGTTTTGAAGGGAAATCTAAGAAACATGTCTGAATAAAGCAAAGCTTCATAAAACACCATATCACGCCAAGCAGTGTCACCACTCAAGGACCAGTGTCGCACCACATGCACTCCTTTAGGGCAGCACTGGCTCTCCTCCAAGCACCAGAGGTACCATTCCCACCAGAGCTTTTGATTTCTGCAGAGGTCCCAGGGTCATATGCCCTGAGAGTGTCCCTGGCCTCTACCCTGGGGATGCTACAACCCAGCTAGAGTGAGTGGGATCTTCCTTTGTCACTGATGGTGTCCTTCAAGAAGTGCTGGGCACCTGCACTGTGGGAAGGGGCTCAGTAGTTTTTCTTAACCATCCTCATGGCGGGGAAGTCGTTTTTAGGACTTAAACGCGCCTACTTCAGAGGTGGTATTCCTCTAGCTCCTGATAGGCAATAAACAACACCCGTGAAAAGGACAATATCAACACCAGGGAGGCAGAGCTCGGGTGTCACAGACTGCAAGGGAGCCCTCAGCAGACAATACTGGGCTTTAGCGCCCGAGCTTGGTTTCAAGTCTGAACCTGACGTGTGTCTGTCCCCATCGCTTGCCATGACACAGCAGTGGCACAGCACGGAGGTAAAGCCTGCGGGGTTTCTTTACACTCAGAGCTGCTGGCAGGAACATTCAGCTGAGGAGAAGGAAGAAGCCTGCCCTGCAAACCCTTCTCTTTACACGAGTGTTTCTTTCCTTGTGTCAATGGAAATGTTCATCACCGTTTATCCTGGCACTGGCCGGCAACAGCAGCAAAGCCAGAGGTCTCTTTTGTTTGTAATCTCTGCTGAGCAGATGAATCATTGCTGTGCATCATCAGAGCATTTCTGTTTTATAACACCCTGCTCATTTCATTACAAAAATCCAGCTTTGAGTGGAGTAAATTAATTTGTCTTTTTCTTGTCCTCACATTCCTTTTGATATTTAGAATGTGATTTCCACGGAAGAACAGAAATACTGATCTGTGCCTGGGGCCAGCTAACATCAGACCATAGGCTGTGTCCAGCACAGCACTTTCTGGGCATCAGCCACCATTTTGTAGATGGGCTCCTTTGAAACAGACCCCTCTTAGTTATCCAGTTCACATCCTGTCATCACTGACTTGCTGTTTCATCCTTCTGCAAAAGCAAGATAATTCTGGAAAGTTTATTAAGCCCACTCCTGTCTGTCTAATGTCAGGTTTAAAGCTTCCCTGGCCTTTTTTGTGAGTTCACCTGGGTACACCCTACTCAAACTACACTGCAATGTGCATCAGCTCAGGCAGCTCAGCAGCTGCCTTCAAAGCAGGAGATGACTGTGTCTCAGTGATGCTGTGCTTTAAGTGTTCACCGTACAAAAATCTCCAGAGGATGCACTAAAATGAAAAGCATATGTAGTTGTCCATTGTATTGTCTAACCATACCAATCCCAAAAAGAGCAAAGAACCTCAGGCCCACCAAGATCAACAGGGATCCTCCCCAGACTTCGCAATGAGGCTGAAATTGTACCCGTCCACCATGTGTGCAGTGTGTACAGTGGAAAGTATTCTCCGTAGGAGCTCCAAACAAAGGAAAACTGCTGCTGGGATAAACCCAACGAACATAAAATAGCTCATCCTCTGGTGTGAGTCTTCTAAGATATCGCACTGCAATTTCTGCTGTCTTTCTAGTTTGTTTTTTTATTCATGGAACTTCTTGTATCAGCTGTGAATTCCTTTGCCTCAGTGTAGTAGTAAGGAGTAACCTCCAACATACAGCTGGTGGAAAAATAACAGCGGTAACGATGGCCTGGCCAGAACTGTAATGTTGTAAAGCTAAATAGAAAATAGCCAATAAAGCTAAATAGAAAACTTCACTGATGCCCAAGTATGCATACTGATATTGGGACTAAGACTGTATCTTGTGCCCCTGCTCTGAGCTCCCGGGAGCTAATACAGATGGTTGCATGTGCTCCTGCTATGCTGCTGCATGCAGGTTATTGCAGTATACCTCGCTCCCATCCATGCCTCCCTCTGACCCATGCCCCGGGCTCTCGCAACAGCGTAAAGGGGCAGCAAGGACCATGGTGCTGTACCAGCTATCCTAAGTTTTGGGGAGAACTCCTAACCGTCGGGGAGGCATTGAAGCTGTACGCTTTGAGTACTGATTTCTGTGAGTGTGACGTACACATGAAAAGAAGTATCTCCCAGCTGCTTCCCCATCGACTGCAACGTCCTGTGTCATCTACCAGGTCTGGGCTTCTTTGGGACTGATGCAGAGACCTTTCTGCTAGTGCAAACCTTGCAAAGCATTTCAACTTGCTGGCCAGCACTGTGGCCTCTATTCACAGGGCATGGCACCTTAGAGAGGTTTGCTTGCTGATCTTGAGCCAGGGTTGGGACTCCACAATTTTCCATTAAAGAGAAAAAAAATATTTTGAGTGTGGCTGATTTTTAACAGAGAAAACAAAACCCCAAGAAAATGTTGTATGTAAAGACTTTTGTAAACAAAATGTGTTTTGGAGTTTAATTGAGACATTGCATGCATATACTAATGTCAAGCTTAATTTATTGTGCTTTGTTGCTTGAAAAAGCATGGGAGAAGCATCTTCCTGCATGTTAGTTATTATTTAAAAAAGGGGACTCTGTCAGGAGGGCACTGAATCTTAGGTCAGTGCAGGCCAGGGGAAAATAAATCCCTTCACCTGCAGGTCCACTTAAAGCAGGAGCTCCTGGGTTGAGCAATGCCTAACTGCATGTTTGTACAGTGCTCGTTGCAATGCTGCCCCAGCTGTGCCTGGGGATGCTGCTGTACGTAAGTGTTTTATAATAACATGATGGATAATTCTATACATTTCAGAAAGAGCAGTCAAGGTTATTGAAACCATCTTTATGATTCAGCCGCTACTTTATCATTATTAGCCAAAGTCACGCCTACCCCTGCACCAGACTGTGGTGGAATAGGAACAAGGGAGTTTTCTCCGCTGGCTCTCTAGGACCATGGTGGGGCCGTAGGAAGGAGAGAGCTCCTCCTTTCCTGAGTCTCAGCCAGCAGGAGACATTCAACTTGCGAAGTGGTGTATCCTTCTGGATCCCACAACTGGGTGCCAGATCTTTCATGCTGTTTGAGGGGCAGTCTTGACCACATATTGCAAGAAATCACAAGGCAAGCTAGAAAAGTCAGACACTACAAGTCACCTTTGCCGCTCTTCAGAACTTCGTACCAGTGTGCCTCCAAGGTAAGACCACAGGGGCAGTCAGGCTCGTGGAAGACTTTATCTTCCATCTCAGAGATAAACACCCAAGTCTCTGAAATAGGAACCGGTTTATGCAGTCTTGCAAAGCCCAAAACTATAGGAAAAAAATCTCTAAATGCATCGAGCCCTGTGGCCAGCTTACTGCTCTGGAGGACTCTTTCCTGGGCTTGCTCCATTCCCATATGTCGCTGGGCCCTCTTGGCCCGGGTCATGCCTCGTCCCACAGCAAATCATACAGAGCTCCCTTGTGCCTGCTGTCTGGGACATGTCCCACCACCCCCCTTCACTGGGCTCTACACCCCGGAGAGGAGCCGGTGGAAAGGGTCGTGATAATGAAGCCGCTGCCTGTGGCCAAAACAGCCTTAGCCCTTGCAGTGACTCTTTGCTTGCTTCTCCCCGTCTCAGTCTCTTTTCATTTATCAACTCCTTTCTCAGAGGCTGGTAGGGAATCCCAGGCCAGCACCCTTCTCTGGGCAGCTGCCCTCCCACCTGCCTGCAGCTCTCGGTGCTTCCCCAGCCCCTCCGGCACACCACCATGCTCCCTTCCCTTTCTCCCGGGGGACTTGCTGCAGCTGAGGTGAAAAGAGCAAGCAAACTCTTTGTTAACATTTTGGGACTACATTACTGTATGTGTTTGTACATAAACTCTTGGAGGTTCACCAAGTTAACTCTGTGTCCTGATGAATACCATCACTTCTGGAACTATTGCTTCATTTCACAGATAAGATCGCTATTTGCTAGTGAGTCTTCTTCTGATTTGTTTTTTGTTACATGTACTTATTCTGGATCAGTTTGTAATGTTGCTTTATTTTTCTTTGTCAAGAGGTAAACACAGCTACAGACTCCAATTCTGTGTTTCCTCGCCTACAGCTCAGGGACACTGTCATAAACGATACCCCACGGCAGGTCAGAATCCATAGTTTTGGATTTTGAGATTAGAATCATAGAATCATAGAAT
>NW_009233410.1:445-3334 GCF_000690835.1 Fulmarus glacialis | reverse complement strand
CCTCCCCCCGAGGGCGCCCGCACCCCGCAGCAGTGCCGGACACGCGCCCTGGCCCGGGAGAGCCGGACCCACAGACTTCCCACATTCCTTCAGGAAAACATCCCTTTCTCCTCTTAGGACAGCCTGGCTTTCCTTTGTGCTCTGCTGGCTTTTCTGCTCTGGTTTTTTGCATGATTCAGTCTTACACCATCTACAAGTCCGGAAAAATGGAATTTAGTGTTTGGCCACAAATAGATAGTTCTGGCAGTTTTATACAAAATTGTATTTTTTCTGAGGTTCCCATATACATCTGTATATATGTATTCACATACATACATAAATGTACACATGAACCCCTCAACCTCCTGGCCTCTTGCGGCCTTACCCAGGGCCAGTGGTGATCACTGCCGCCTCATACATAAACATAATACATACATAATACATATCTGCCTCCTTCAGCAGAGAGATGTGACCGGACTTCTCTGTTATCTTTCTGTTTCCATGGTAATAAAAGTAGCTTCTGATAATGGCTATTTCCTAAGTTTAGTGAGGTTTGGTAATTTTAGAAGCATTACAGCACAGACTTCAAATGGTCGGTGCTGCGCAGGGTCGTTCTGGCTCGGGCTTTTAATTGCGGGTGGATGGAAGCAGGTCCTCGGAGTCCAGGGGAGGATGGCAGGCTGAGGTTTCTCTGGTTATCATTAGCTTATTCCTAGTAAGTCTGTTCCCAGGGGTTAAAGCCCCACAAGTGATCCAGACGACTTTGCTCAGTCTCAGGCACGTTTTGGGACCGGCGCCTTTCGCAGCGGTTGGTGAAACCCTGCAGGAAGCCATCAGCTCGCTTGTCACCTAAACAAGCCTTGCAACCAGCAGCTGATTTACTTATTAGCATTAAAAAGAAATAATGCCTCACATTTCCCAAAGCCTGTAATACAACTGTGTAAAAGTGATATCCAATTAATGTAGTGTAGGATGAAATCCAGCTCTGCCTGGATCATAAAAATGACTATTGATTTCTGTGCTCCACTCCCGGCTCCTCCAGCGCCGCGCGTTGGCTCCCACGTAAGCTGCCGACCAGGCGCTTACACAGACACCTGACCCGGTGTTCTGGCTATCGCTGCCACAGGAGCCCTTTGCCAGGCCAGGGATTTTCGGCGGGGGAGCACGGGACCGGGACCCCTCTCCCTCCCTCGGGTGCGCAGGGGCTGCAGCTCATCCGCCCCCTCCCGCGATGCTGCCAGAGGCTTCACTGCACAGACCCCCTGGTCCCCAGTGAAATAACCCCGGCATGAGGGAATATTCCATTTTTTTCACATTTTCAGTGCCTACTTTGAAGATTCAGAGGCAATTCAGCTCCTGAGGCGGGCGGGTGCCCCGGCCGCAGCCTTGCTGCGGGGCGCAGAGGCTCTTCCCACGCCGTCCCCAGGGACAGCCCAGGGACCTCACCCAGGCGGCGTCTTAATGAACCGCGTGGCAGCGTGTAATGTAATCAACAGATCTGTCGAGAATAATTCTGACCTGCAGAATCAAATTTCCCCTACCCTCAATACGCCAATCTTTAATATGAAGTGTGAACCTTCTAATTTAGTGTCGTATCAAATAATAACCGTCGTGTTTAAACTGTTGCTAATATTAGTCAAACAATCACAGATAAGAGCCAGAGGCTCCTCGTCTCTCTTGTTACCACATACTTGCAATTAATATTTATAAAGCAGGAGGGATTTTTTTTAAAAGGGAATTTTATGTTGTCCTTCGTATTTTCAGACACAGGTTGCAAAATTTATACGCTCTCCTTCACCTTCACTCTAAGAGAACTAAGCTTTTCATCTGACATATTTATAATATTAGCCTGTAGGGATAGATATGAAGCAAACCACGGCTAGCGATTGCAGAGAGCTGGGGAGGAGAGGGGAGAGGCCAGCGGCCCCAGGTCGGAGGGCTCGGCTCCCCAAGGGATGCTGTCACCCCTGTCCCGCGGCACAGATGCCTTGCTGGGGAGCAGGCAGAGAGCTTGGAAACCGATGGTGATGTGAGGCTCTTCCCCAGAGAGGCGATGGAGCACCCGAGTCGAGGTGCTGCTGACCCAGGACCTGCTGGGAGCTGCACCGGCAGCGACGGGCACCGGCAGCGCTCGCTGCAGCTCTGCTGTGCAACACGTCACAGCGCCTGATCGTGGGCTCAGTTTCACAGAGGGCACTGGAAATGCCCCTGGATTTGAGGATGGGAAGATAACTTTTGGAGCATTTGTTTAAAAAAAACCCAAAACTTTCACCCTTTGGCAAAAGTTTTAATAATTTCCCATTGCTCTATGTGGAATCTTTACAATTATTTATTCACAATATTCCCGAATATCTCATTGTGAAACTAAAATTAAAATATCCCAATAGACTATGGCAGAAACCTTTGCATAAACCTGACAGGATTTTCCCGCAGTAATAAGTCCCCAAGGTAAAATAAATTACAGAAGAAAATGTTTCAAAATAACTGTTCCCAATTAAAACTTCACCCAGGGTTTATACTCCACAAGTACTCTTCTTTCCAACACGATAAGCATAAAAATGACACATGCCCAGCCAATGAAAATGAGCCAGTAAATCAAGTGATTTATTCACTCTGCCTATTTAAAACACGGGCCCCAGGGACATGGGCCCCTCTTCCCCTTGCCTGCATGATTGGCACTAACGCACGGACATGCTCTACTGGCAAACTCGCCTATGCACAGGAGGGCTCGTATGTACGTACGTGCACAGGGCACGCGCAAGCAGACACGCGTACAGGGACACACCAACGCACACGCCATCCGGGCATACACAGGGACGCACAAAGCGTGTGCACACCAGGAACCTGTCCCCACTGCCGCGGCAGGACAAGGCTTTATCTGCAAAATCCTCCTCCCTGAGAAAAGAGCCA
>NW_009233410.1:0-381 GCF_000690835.1 Fulmarus glacialis | reverse complement strand
GGGAAAACAAACGGGAAGGAGGGAAATGTGAAGAGTGATGGTTAATCATCTTTTTGTGCCATCTGGATTTAGGGATGGGAACGCAATGCTTTTCCTTCTCCGAGCACTCACAAAGCCCAGCCTTCACCAGCTGGTTTTACGTGGAGCAGTCGGACATGCCTCCCTCGCGGGGCACCCGAAGGTCTACAGCAACCAGGCCAGAAAGAGCCCTTTACAGCGGCCACCCCCTTCAGCCCTGCACGGCGAGGCCCGGGAACGTCACCCCGCGATTGTCACATTAAGGTCGTGACTTCTCCCCGTGCCGCGGCGTAACGCAGGCAGGCTGCCCGGGGGAAAGGCGAGGGCGGCCGCTCCGACCCGGATCACCCCTCTGGGCCGAGA
>NW_009233409.1:0-4729 GCF_000690835.1 Fulmarus glacialis | reverse complement strand
CCTCGCGCGGGTGGGACCCCGCAGCTCGGCTGCGAGGCAAGCTCGGGGAACAGGCCACGGGAAAACCCGGCTGCCCGGCCACCCCGCCAGCACCTCTACGGGGAAGGCTTCGGTTTGAAGTCGGCGCAGAAGGGCTGGCTTGCCCACGGAGTGAAATTCGGCCCTGTGGAGGATCATTTACATCTGTTTAAGCCCTTTCCTCGGGGCTGAATTACACAGTAAAGGCATAGTCGTCAGTGATTCCTTCTGCTACAAAGAGAGGACATCGAAAGTTTGATCATAGCACATCTTGCTCTTTAAAATTTAGAATTAAAAAAAGCAGTAGCAGAATGACAATAAGCATGTAAGCTAATTCTGAACGTTTCCATAAATTAAAATTTAGCCCTTGCAGACACAGAACAGCAACAAATCCCTAGGGATCAGAGGAAGACATTTTTACCATTTTATGGCAGAACAAAGGATCGCAGCAGTAGCGCTTTTCAGAACGATAGGATCTGCTTCCAAAATGGGAGACAAATCACAGTGGTTTTTCTTCAAAAAAGACCTCATCATTTTGTAGTCGTAAATGCATACATACTTTAACATTAGAAATCTCAATACTTGCTAACTGCTAAAAAAATGGCTAAAAACTCTGAAGAGATGAAGAGGATCAGTGCTTTTACAACTGAAAACCAGGAACACAGTGGAGCTGTTCAATCCCTTGTCAATGTATATAATATTGTTATAGTATAAGCTGGGAAGAATACAAAAAAGTAGGAGAACAATAATTAATTGGACCACAAGCACTAAAAAAAATGCAATTTCTTTTTTTCCCCTGGTAGCAACCACTGTATTTAATACTCAAGCCTTTGCATATAATTTAGATGAAATAGTGATAAAATCCGATGCTCTAGTTTACATCAGACTCAATTCTATAAATTAATCTGCCTGTGATCCACAGATCCAGAGCAATGAAAATAACTTTCAGAAATGCACTGATAACCCCAGAATCCTTACCTATAGGCAGGCTCCTATTCTTGGAGCTGTATCATAGTTAGCAATTATAGGATATTTTGGATAAAAACCTTTCAAGCATAGTTGTGTGTAAGAACAAAACAGCCTTATTTACACATTGCCCGGTAACCTACAAGCAAAATTATTATACTAAACAGAACCTTCCCTCACTTTAGAAGCACAGAAGACAAGCAGCTTCCACAAGAAAGTGTAGAGTAACCTCTTCTCCTGCCACCTTTAGTGTATATATACACACCAACAGGAATCTCAAAACTACAGAATATTACTGATATAGAAAAACAAAAAGATCAATCCTTACTTCAACGTGGCTTGATATTCTATCCCAGTTTTGTATTAATTCAACAGTTCATTGCCTATCTAATGTTCTCAATGTTCAAAAAACGTGTACTTTCTCTCCATTTACCCTTCCCGATATTTACTTCTATACCACTTGAACATTTCCTGCAATGCATTGTAAACATGCATCCATTTATAGGACCCTAACACATTTAGTCTTCCAGACAAAACTCACCGTACAATATGAAAGCAGTAAATGTATTTCAAACATGTTGAAATCAAGATAGCTGTAAAGCAGTGAGATCAGAAAAGGAACCCTAATTGGTGACGATAGGGCAAAGAAGTTGCTGGTTAAAAATACACCTATTTATGCGATATGTCTACATATGGCTTTTTGTGTATGATGATATGTCTAATTGTGTTTAAATGTGCTTATTTTACATTATATGCTTCTGTTTATGTGATAAATGCTTCTATTTATGTGAAATCTTTTCTATACTATTTCCCAATTCCACACGTTTGTTATTTCCTTAGTGCTAAATCACCTCCTGCTTTGCCAAGCCTCTCTAACAAGAAATGATGAGAAGGACACTGTAGGGGCTGGGACTGATAGTGCGGAGAGAAAAGAATTCAAAACCTGCCATCATCAAAAAAGAATATGACTGCAGTAGCCACTCCAGTGCTTGAAATTGCAAGCGAGAAAAATATGCCAGGAAAGCCAAGCCTAAAACTTCAGACACAAACCATTTCCCCGTTCATGAAGATGTCACATAGAGGCAGCGCACTCACAGACACACGCTGTAACTGGCAAGCCCAGAGCACACCTGCAATGCCATGCTCTGGTTTTGCACATTTGGCCCAGTACTCCTGGCTAGTATGACATGTGTGGCACAATACATAATCTCTGCTAATTACGACATAATATGTTTAATCATCACAGGAAAATGACCGGGTAAAAGTGCTGCCTTTGTTTCTCACTACATCTCTGTTTTCATTTGGCATGATTTACATCATCTACTACTACACACTCCTCTTCCCAGCGCAGAGACAATATGGTGAAGAGCATAAGCTCTTCTATTTTGGATTCTATTTTGGCTCATACACAATCAACCCATTTTCTATTCTAGAACTATTTATTTCCAGTGATGATTCATGAGCCAGAAAGAATACCACTTGCCTGTCAGATGCCAAGGAGAACTTACAGGAAAGGCAATTAGAATGTTTTTTATTGTGGTGAGTGCAGTTGATATGGAGCCCAGAGAAATAACTGAAATGCAGCCTTTCAGTGCTATTTTTACAGTTGTTTTATAACCACACTTCAAGGTTTTTCATCTAGCTGATGAAAACAGAAGGCAGATGAAAGCAGAAAAAAACCAAACAACCCAACAACCCACCTTGCCAAGTTTATGCCTAGATGGTAGACATTCCTTACTTTTGTGGATTGCTTTTTTTACTTTATCTTGTATCATGCTAAATGATATACTAAATATTCTAGTGCTTAAAAGGCAAAAAATGTTGGAAGAGTTACTGGTGATCTTTATGCAAGGCATTAGATATATCTACAATCATCTGACAATAAGTCACGTGTTCTGCACATATGTGTGCACTATGAATAGTCCTCTCAATTTCAATGCAATCATCAACAGTATGAGAAATGAATCACGCACAAGCCTGAGGGTTTGTTGTACTCTACAAGTCATTTTACATACAGCATTTATCTGTACTCCACCTAAGATAAAGAGAAGGACTTAAGACCCTAGAATCAATAAAAATAAAAGAAAAAAGTCAAAGCTATTGAGATTTGAGCATTTATTCAAGTTCCATCAGCTTTACCAGCAGCTTTTCCTATGCTTATTATCACATTTTTGATCCACAAAGCTTACAAGCTTTTCTAGCTTCCACAATATAATATGATGTCTTTACATGAGCAGTTCTTAACTGAGATATTCTTAACCAATTCATTTCGCAAAACGAACTTTAAAAAATACCACTCCAAATGTTTCAACTTAGCTTCAAGGAAATGCCAACTTTTAACACTTTTAAAACTACTGACCTCAGCTTGTTCCTATTTGGCTTTTTTTCTGATAATAGATCAATTTATAGCTCTGAACTTCAACATGATTTTCTGACCAAACGTATGTTGGAGATGGAGGGATACTTTTTCCTTGGAAACACATAGCTCAGAAGGGATTACTCCAGTTTCTTCCCCACCCTTTCTAGAAAAAACAATCACCTCTGAACTGAAATGCAAACCAGAAAATGTCAAGTAATTTTTTTTCAGAAAAATATGTGTAACTGGAAAAGGCATACGTGTGTTTCTAAAATGGAATTAAGCATCCAAAACTACATAGATACAGTATTATTTTAGTCTGCTGTCTTTGGTGAGACGATTGACTCACATATTTAAGTGGCACTATGCTTTTTCCTTGTTCACAGGAAAAACAGTGAGAGCAATTCTGTTAAAAAATACAGTAAAGACTATCTGAATATATCTTGTTGCAATTGGCTGAAGATTTCATTACACAAATTTGGAAAGGCATATCCTAACACTTCAGCTAAACATGACTAGGTCAGATGCACTTTTTCTCTTGTAGTATGAAATATCTATGGAAGTTATCTGGCACCTTTCTTTCACATGTTCATTTCATTGCTTTGCCGGTGAATGCCCAGTTCCCTCCCAGCCACACAGTCCTGCAGCAGCCATGTACGGACCAGAAGGCATGTCACGGTGTTTCAGAGCAGAGCTGGGATATGGCCTGTGTCTGACAAACAAAGGAGGTGCTTTTTCTGTTAATTGAAATCACTTCTCCGGGTACCAAATGACCAAAACTAACAAGGCTTCTGTTCATTTAGCATCTGCAACTACTCCTGTTCAGCTATGGTGACATAAAACTAACCTTAATTTGAAAGGCACAGTATTACAAAATGGCAAAAATGGTATCTAAGGAATCAGAAAAAATTGTAATCTTTAACCTTATAAACGCAGACCTTACTTTTCCCGGGTAAAAAATCCTTTGTTTCACTTGCAAGAGCAGCGAATGCAGAGGTAGTTCCCAGGAGCTACTTGGTGAAAACCTTCCCAAGACGCCAGACCCCTGCTGCCAGGGGAGCGGGAATCGCCTCAGGAACAGCTCCTCTGGGAGCCTCTCGGCCGAGACCAACCTCTAGCTCTTCCCACCCACACTTTAAGAATAGTATTTCTCATAAATATCTACAAACTATCGCACTGCTCTCTTTTGAAACCCACCTTTACATGTCTTTGTGATGCTGATAAAAAAGAGCTCCCGCGGGCGGGAGGGCCGTTAGGCCGCTCGTGCTCCCGCACGCCTCGCCCGGGCAGTGCTCCCTCAGGGTGGCATCTGCTCGTATCTCGACGCGATCTGTGACCGGCAGACCGCGGGCAGCAACCCCTGGAGGCCGGGCAGGGGTTGCCGTCACC
>NW_009233408.1:0-68457 GCF_000690835.1 Fulmarus glacialis | reverse complement strand
TTCCAACCTAAACGATTCTGTGATTCTAAATAGCAGAATTTTAAAGTACTTATTTGGGAGGAAAAGAGAGAAAAAGGCATCAAACCCAATGTTATATAAATAACAGTTTCATCAGCAGATGAAGATGAGGGTGGAGAGGATTAAGGAGAGGTAGCAGAGACTGTGCAAGGCAGTTGTACGTGCCAGATTGTCAAAGATAGAGGCAGGTTCAGGCAGTGCTGTGGAGGGAGCAGCTGACCAGCTAAGCAGATCAGGTTGCCCAGACAGAATATGGGCAGACTGAGAAAAGGGAGCCACTGAAGGACTTTTGCAAATTTGGGGAGAGTGAAAGGGCAGTGGCAGCTGATGAGATAATGTGCAAATTGCAAGGAAGAGTGGGAGAACAGTGAATCATACAACCCTAGACTAAACAGCTTCTTCCTCACCGTTTAGGCTGTGCTATAAAACTAATACGCATGTAATCTGTAAGATCCGTCTAAAGTCCAAATAAGTAAAAACCAAAGGTACCCTTATGAATAATTGCAACATAATTAGAGAATAATCTTGCATTTAACAAAACGAAGAGACTGCAGGTATAGAGAATGTAGATTTTTTGTAACTATGACAACTAATTTCCCTAGTGCAGCTGGTACAGTCTCATCCAAAACTCAAGAAACTGATTAGAAGCTTATTTTTAATGGTAATCTCATAATCTTTAATGGATAATACTGGCCTTTTCTGCCAGTAATTTTACTTTTTTGGAACAGTGTGATACTTTTTGTGACTTTAATAGCATTCCACCAACATGTGATCCAATAGGAGTTTCTCTAGAGTCTGCAGATGCAGTTGTCTGTGAAGTATATCCAACAGTAAAAGCAATTGCTGCTCTAAAAACCTGGCTCACCTAACATGGTTTTTATACTTCATTAGAAAATACTATGCTCACAGTGTTGATTCTGTTTTGTTAAAATTCTGTTACAATCCTAAATATTACTCATTAAGGCTCCATCAACTAGATCATATTAGATGTTTTTAACTGGATTCATTCCCTGCTAATGAAGATAGGAAGTTACATGGCCTTGAACTTTCCATAAGAGAACATTCAGTATCACTAAGAGAATATCCTTTTTCTTTTGACATAAATAGCAAGCTATAAAAGCATTTTTTTACAGCACAATAAAAATTAACTAATCAACTGATTACAGTGACAGTGTCTCTTCTAAACATAAGTGCCTTAAATTTGAAGGATGAAGTTGAATGTAATTTCACCATGTAGTCATTATCTCCTGCTTTCTTCAACCACTTTATGAAGATATGTTGTAAAACAGTATCAGCTTGTATGATGTCCTCTTGGAAATGACATGAAAAGGCAGCCTTGTGTTATAGAGATTAATCTCTAATAATAGCACAGTGAAAGATGTAACAGCTGGTATGGATTAATATTCCTTAATATCTACTTTCATGTGATTAATAGCTGAATGCCTTAAGCCTCTACCAGTGGAAAGCAAGCAATGGTTACTACTAAGCTCTACTAAATGTACTGTTTGTATTTTAACAGAATAGACATTTAAATATTTTTCCTTTTTTATTTCAAGAGTTCCTAGTTGAATTTAATTTCCCTCTTCCCCAATTCTTCTGTCACAGATCATGTATTGCAAATCTTTTTTCACAAAAAAGGGGAGAAATAATTTGTTCAGGGGTTCATCCTCTCTTGTTTTTGATACACAGTACCCAAGGCTATTCCTAATACAATTCAGCAGTAAATCATTAACTTCTATGTTGGTTTATTTATTAATGTGTTTTACAGAGATTGAACAGCTGAAGAGGAACGCATAAGGTTTTTGTCTTGATGTTCACATTAAGTAGTAAATATCTTTGTCCAGTTCTACATTGTTGGTAGTTATTTTTATATTATATTTTTACAAAAGCAAAATCTTTGTCAGTTTGAAACTGAAGAGCAAAGGGTAAATTCCAAATCTTTTTAAAAGATTTAATCAGCATGTGATTAGCTGGATCAGTGCTCATAGCCCAGGGTGTGCTGTTTTGAAATTACATCTTAATCACTTAATAATTTACCTAGGTTTTATTGAAGTTTGAGTCCCCTAAATATTTTTCAATTATGGAGGTGAATTTGCTTATAAAACTTAAGATTGAAAATCCAGGTGGGAATCGGGCGTACTGCTCATGAGCTGACAAGCTTTTTCCATTTAATGTCCTATTAAATTCAGAGGTAAGGCGTGAGAATGTAAGAGCAGCTGTGCTGGGTCAGACCAAAAATCTGTGTTGCCCAGTGCTGTAACAGTACAGTCCTAGGGAGTGCTGTAGGAATGGGGGAAGATGTAGTTATTCTCCCTCAGAGTTTGCTCCTGTGCAGCAATACTTAAGGTAGGGATTGTCTGGACTGGAGGTAATACTGGAGGGGTTTTATGTGAAATTATGTTTTTGCCTTTTAGTCTCCACAGCATCCTTCACCAAGGAGTTCTACAGCTTAGCTTAGCTGGAAGTTGCATGAAAGCATGGAAGCCAGCTTGAGCTCATTAGTTTTGGAAAACAGTCTTTTATGTTTGGGTAAGATTTCTTTAACCTGATACTTACTATCCCAAGTTGAGAATCTTTTAATTTTGCTGTTGAATATTGTAACTGTTTTGGTATTTGGTTCTAATTTCACTTCACAATTTTGTTGAGCCTTCCTTACAAAATCCTTATTCTTCTCATTCCTAGAAGTGCATCAGACATGTTTTTGCTTGTATTTGTCAGGCCTAGGTTTGAACAGAGGGCTTAAAAGGTGAAAAGTCAGTGTGTTTTCCCAAGTTACTAGCTCTGAGTGTTGAAACACTGACATGATATGATATGCCTTCACCAAACACTAAGAAGTCTGGCTAAACTAATAAATTTAGCAGTCTTTCATCCTAGAGAATCCCAAACTCTTGTATTGGCCTTCTGTCTTCAGAACAGTTAATTTACCTAGTTAATAGTTAATTTAACTAGTTGCTGCATGTAGATCTCCTTCTGGTTAACCAAAAGGCTGGGAGAAGGAGGATCCTTGTAGGACCCAGGGGCAGCCAGGCTCTGTACCACACTAATCTCATCGGAAAGTATTTTATGGTTTTAGTTTCCCCCCACACGCACACAACCACAGCGATGATCCCCATGGCCCAGAATGCCTTATCTCTGCTTCTCGGCACTTTGTCTTGCCCCTTGTTATCTGCTTGACTGCTGAGAGATATGAGCAGCTGAGGCAGGTTCTGAATGGAGGTTTAGCCTTAAGTGTATATGGGTCCTTATCTGTTTGGGTCTTTGGAAATATGAACCCATGCTAACAGCCAGCCTGAGGAGCAGAGCCAGAGGGGTGGCTTTCTTCCAGGAGCTCCTGATTAGTGTTGCAGTTGCGTATCATATTCAGGAATAATGGGAAGGGAAATAACTGGCTTGTTAAAAATGGGTAGTCCAATACATTTCGCCATTAGCGTCCAACTCCAGTCTATGGCCTAGTTAATTTTAATCATTACTTGCCTCCCCCATAATAAATCCTATGGTATTAACATTTTGCTGTTGATAAAGCTTTAGTAGTTGGAATAAATAAAACCACTAATGCAATCTCTGACCTTTCAGACATTCACCTACCTGTGTCACTCAGTAGGATTTGTAAATATTTTTTAATTTAAGTTACAATGTTCTGAAGTTATTTTTCCTAGCACTGGGGGAGAGCCATATTATCTTTATTTTCTGAACTAAGCATTATTAGGAGGAATGCGCAAGGGCACAATTGAGATACCTGAACTTAAGCAGTTAGTGCCATTTCTCATGTTCTGTGGCCTCTAGCTGCTGAGGTCTTCATTAGACCCTGTGGGATGCGAGGCTTCTGGGATGCTAGTCCTGGGAGGATGTCTTTGATACACCATGCATCTGAATTGGTGTCAGGTTCTTGTGTTCAGGCACCTGACTGAGCATTTAGAAAACCGAGCAGTTTCATACTTTACTTGGTAGAAAATAATGTGAAATGGTCCACACTAGCCTCTGTTAATCTTATGGGTCTAATTCATTAGCAAACTGTGCTTGAATCAAGAACAAGGGCAAACCAGTAAATTTTACTGTCATCTTGAATTTTTTTCTCTGAAAGGAGAACAGAAGCTATGAAATTTTCATGGAATGAAGACTGGGGGATGTATTTAGCTTGTTCAAATCACTTTGCTTTGATTTTCAAATAATTGGCATGTTGATAAGGTAAAATGTTCTACTAATATTACATTTTCATTAGTTTATACATGTCAGTATGAAACTTCCCATTACTGCTCTTCAAAGTGTTGAAGCAGATAAGTGCTTCTGTTTTCTATGCACAGGCACACAAAACATCAAATGCATTTTACTGTTTGGCTAGAATACAAGTTAATTTAGAGCAGATTTGAGTAATTTACAATTAAAATATAGCTAGTAAAACTTTTCTGTGTCACCTGTGTCATTGTTGCTAAAATGCTAGATAAAACATAAGTTGAAAAGGACATGAAAACTGGGCTGTAAACCTATTTAATTCCTGTGCACAAAATAATGAAGCTATGTTCAAGTTGCTTTCAGGAACAATATGTAGAGAAACAGATGCAGAGAAACAGATGCAGCCTGAATGAGAGAGGCTGTTTACAGTTGAAGCTTTCAGTGATCAGAATTACCTAATCCTAGTGCCAGGAGTATTGACAGGCCCCCAATTCATGTGTCCTAATCACTCTAATGGAGAGGTGATTTCCAGACTTTCTAGAAAAAAGTTACACAACATTCAAAGCTAATTTCATAGAACTATTTTCTGGGCTTAACCTTTAGCAGTGTTTAAAATTACACATTACATTTTGGAGTTGGCTATATGCAGCAGACATGACTTTTTTTCATCAACTGCAGTGATTTTACATTGTTATTTTAATTTTGCTACACTGGGATGTGTAGCAGGATTGTTACGGTTTAAATTAAACTATAGTTATTTATACAGTTATTAACAAAAATTATCATTAAAGCATTAATCAAGGAACTGCTATCACGTAACTGCTCATTATTTCCTTAAGCCTCCATTGGATAAATGGCCTGATGAACTTGGGAAAACTGTAGGCATACTTTTGTGGAGCTTTTGTAATTACCAGCAAAAACTAGTGACCCTTGCCCTGTGCTGATGAAATCCATTAGTCAGTTACACAGGACAGAACTTAGCAGCTCTTCCCCTGCTACGTTCGATTAGAAGCTGACACAGATTAGTGTCCAATATATTCCCTAGATGGATGATGAGATTGGGAAAAAATGTAGCAGCCATTTGCATTTTCTGAAGTGGGCTGCACAGCTTTTTGGATTCAACATGTCACGTTGATCTGGTAGGTCTTCAGTACCAACTAATTTCTCCCATAGCATGTCTGCTGCAGAGCACAGGGGGTATGGAGAGGTACCCAGCTTAGTCCTGCTAAGGAAGACTATATTACCCCACAGTATGCTGCAGCCATTGCACGCAGATCATCCTGCTTCCAAGGTGAACAAGCCAGTGCTTATGCTCTTAGCATTCAGGCCACTGCTCCTAACCAGCCAGCGCTGAGGCTGGGGAACAGCCACAAGCCTTCCTGTCCCCACAGTGGCACAGAAGTGGTTAAACAGAAGCTCTCCAGCCACCTCTTCCACATTGCTCAAACATGCCTACGAGAATTCTGACAACTTTAAATCCTAGTTTAGGGGGAAAAACATGTGAACTATCCAGCTGACTTTGGTGGGTTTATCCATCACGCCAAAATTTAGGTACCCTGCTTGAAAAAGTATTGGAGCCCCTGGTTTGTTCCTGCAAATTGTACTGAAAAAAACCGTTCGTTACAAGGAGAACTCTCTGTGGAATCACATTCATCAATGCATGTAAAGACAGGATTTAGCTAGTAGTACAACATTTCCTGGTGTATTTCCAGACTTATGCAAGGTGGATGACAGTAGATCAGAACAAGAAAGTGTCACCTTCCTGGCCTTCATCAAATTCATGATTTAGTCTTCTTTAAACAGTCAGATGCACTTGGATTAATCAACCACTAGATAGAGCTATGCTATATAGAAAGGACCTCACTATGAAGTCTTACACTAAAATTCGTATTTTCCCTAGTAATGAGCCAAAATAAGGACCAATTGTTGCACAATCAGATATGACAGGAAGAGTTCTTTCTCCAAGATACAATTAAATCCCTGCCCCCCTTAATAATACGATGAAGATCATGGATCTTTTTCTGAGTATACCTTATAATAAGACTTCAGTGAATAGTCCAATTTAATTCCCATACATTAATTATTAAATAAGGCATATCTTTAAATTACCACAGCAATTAATTTTTAATAAGGCAGTCATCACAGAGCTAATTTATCATGACTGTGGACAGGAACCTGGAAAGCAAAGGTTGTATTACCTTTTCTTTTTTCATTCCCCATGGTCGGCTTTCCCCCCACCCCCCAGTGCTGAGAAATGCTCACATATTGATCAAAGGGTCATAAACATGAGAAAAAGGAATTACCTATAATATTATCTAATATAACTCTGAACCAGCACAAGATTGCTCTGTTAAAGATTTCTGTAATTTTTTTCCAAGTTATGTATTTTATAGTACTAAACTTACTTATGACTTTTGAGATGCGTTTATTATAAAAGCTTATTAGCAAAACAACTAATGAGGGGTTTAGTCTTTTGGCTGTGTTTAGGATTTTGTTTGCCAAAGTTGTACTGAACTGGTACAAAAGCTGCACTAAATGCATGAAGCTTCGGAATACAGTATAATTCAGACTGAAAGATGTGCAAAAGTTATAGGGGAATTGAAAATGTATGGATTTGACAGCTGCTGGTGGCAGTAAATACTACTGTAAGGAAAAGACAAAAACAACCTCCCTCCAACAACCACACCACACCTGCCAAAACAGATATCGGTGATACCCTGTAGCTTTCAGGAGGTACAGGCATAGCACAGACATTGACTGTACAGATTTTTCCATGTTTATTCTGGCAGTGTGCCTCAGCCATGAACAGAAAGAAATACATCTGGGTATTTCTTAGTGGCGTGTTCAGTTCTTGGCTCTCACTGAAACAGTTCCAAAGTGCAGGCCTTGTGGCCGGTTCAGTGGGTATATGTCTTGCAACAATGAGGCCATAATAATGAAATGATTTTCTAGAAAATTCCTACATTTAGTTTTTCTATTTTCATTTTTTCATTTTCTGTGGCTGAATTAAGCAGAGTTCTTAATATATACTTCATCAGACCCAAACAAAATTTTTAATAGCCGGTATTATGAGTATGTATTTGATTCCATTTTGTTCTCGATTCTTGCCAATAAAATGGCACTCAGCCTACTGGTTGAGTGGATTTGTGATTCTTTCCGAGGATCAGCCATGGATTAGTGAAGTACAGCTGGTATGTTTCTCATGCCAAGTGCTTTTGGCACTTTTTTTTTTTTTCCCCTTCATTTTTAATGTCCTTCTCGAAATAAATCCTGCCTCTTTTTCTCCCCCTTTTCTGGGGATTTGTTCTTGTTCAGTATGACTCTTTACCAAAAATGGAATTTAAAGAAATGTTCTTAGTTTAGTTTAACAAGTAAAAGTTTGTTCTTAAGAAGTCTAACTCAGCAGTGAGGGAAGCTAGGTTTTTAAGCTACTGGTCTAAAATGCCAATGATCTTTCCGTGAGGATGGTATACACTAGTGGGTTCCTGAAATGTAGAATTCATGAGACTTCTGGCTAATAAAGCTGTCTTCATTTACAGTGCCACTCTGGTAGCGATCAGAGCTGCAATACTTTTACTGCAGTTCAGGGCCTGTGCTCCATATACACCTTTCATTTAAAGTTGCAGACTAGAAAGTTTAATATTTCTATCATCATGTAGAAAGCTATCAGAGTTTCTGAGCATCTTATATTACAACTTTTAAATATTTAAAGTTTTGTTGTGGTTTTGTGTTGTTTTGGTTTTTTTACTACCTCCCCCTTCCTCTCTGTCAAAGATGGTACCAACAAGAATAAACTCTAAAACTTGCCCTCTGGCCTGGCCATTAAAGCTTAACCCAGCAAGCCCTGTTGTGTTTGGCGAATGCCAAATCCCTTTTCTCTTCACCTTACAGAACAAAGCATTCAAGGCAGAAGATTAAAGTAGAGGTATATATTCATGGCTTTATTTTTCCTTGTAACTTTAGAAATCCTATTCCATTCACTCACTTTTATATCTGTGGTAGATACAAATTCATTCTGATACACAAAGCAATGCTTGCTAATATTGTCTGTTACGTTATTTCTTCTTATCCTGGTGAATATAACTATACAGCTAGGTTGTGTTTTTAATGATTTATAACTTCTAACACCAACATTTTTCAAAATGGGTGCTTGCATCTAGGCTTTTAAATCCATGTAGAGGAACCTGTTAAAAAAAAAATCTTGTTTTTTGGAAGCTGTGAATCCTTCATACCTCCCACTGAGTAGTGGGGAGTGAGCAGTAGTTTTAAAAACTCTACAGGTCTGGAAACTGAGGCATGTTTATTCAGATACTTACAACTTTTTCTATCAAAAAACACGTCCCAGATCTCCTTAGAATTGGTTTGATTTTCTGTCATTTCAAGGTTCATTTTTCTATGAATCAAAAATTTGTAATAATGAATTTAGGGAAGGATTTGATTTCATAGCATGTCTTTAAATACAATAACTTCTATTTCAGCCTTCTATATCTGTTAGTTTTGCCTAGTTTCATCATAGCACTAGTCAATGCTTAAGGCATCAAATGTTAAATTATTTTGCTCCCCATGTAAAAAAACATGACTGAAGAATAAAAGCAACCCCAACCTGTCAGCAAGGAATTGTACTTCAGCCATCAAAGTGTGCAAACTCATCATCTTTATTTGCGGATTTTTCAGTCATGGTACTGTTGTTACAGGTAATAGTAGAAACTTCTGGAAACAATCTGGCTGGACATATCCATTTTAGAATTCCCTGGTCATAGATTCATTCTGTTCAGTCAGTGCTCTTGCTGGCAGAGCCATAGGCTCCGTGGCTAGATTCCTCCACTAGCTGTGATCTCTGTTAGTGACACTAAAGGAAACCGAGTGTCAGTTTTTATATGGAGTCTGTGCAATTGAAAATGGGATATCTTTCAGTTATTGAGATGATGATTGCTCCATGTATGTAAAAGCAGGCCACAGCTGCAGCAATGAGCACATTAGCAATTTCTGCTGCAGTAATCGTCATCAGCATTCTCTGTTCTGTGATGGACAAAGATGAGTATTTGTAAGAATGACCATTTTTGCACTTAAAAGCAATAAATAGATTGGATGGATGATGAAAAATGCTAGTAACTGCTAGCAAGTAACTGCTAAAATATCTAGTAAGTATATTACAAGGTAATCTAAACCTGGTTGTCTGTGTAGATATGTATGCTCCATGAAAATTTCAGTACGATGCTTAAGTGAGTAGTTTGAATCTTGGCTCCTGTTTGGATTCATTTACAGTGAAAAGAATATGCATTTACTTTCAAGAAGTTCTCAAGTGACATTGTTACACTATTGCAGTTTCTGGTACAAAACAGTTCTTTGATAAACACATAATAGCTTAGACATTTAAAGCTGTTTACAAGAAAAGACTGAAGAGAAATGTTAAAAATCCCACCTTTCTGTGTTAGAAAAGTGAAGGAGGTGTTTGGTCTCTGTAATTTAGCTGTGCGGCAGAGCATGTTGAATTACAATGCACTTTCATCAACTCTTGCTTGTAGCTTTGCATTCTCCTGTTTTATTCAGACTTGCATTTCAGTGCTTTGAAAGCATTGATCATAATCCTTTCCTTTTTGAAGGATTCATTTAACCTGCAGTCTGTAACTGTAAATCAAGCATATTGCTTTCTTGTTCAAAAAAGAAGTGAAGTCCTGAATGTTTCATTGGTCTTTTCCCTGACAAAACAAACCCATGCTGTTGTACATAGGTTTGTTCATTGATAGGCCTGAAATAGCATTATGAAGCAAAATGAAGATTGCTGGCAGTATTTTAAATAATGTATCTATTTCCTATACAACGCTTGTTTTAGAATGCTGTTTTCTTTCCCCTGTACCCTTCTTGAATGACTGTCAGGGGGGAAAAAAAAAAATCTCATGCTAATGCTTTATGCCAGTGAGCTGTAATTCTGTAGTAGTCAGAGTTTCATGGAACTGCACATTCAGCGAAGTCGAACAGTGCTGAGAGTAAGTACTGAGAGCGTCCAGCATAGCTTGAGCTTTGCAACTAAAAGGCGCAAATCATCTTACCTAATCTTTCATGGGAACTTCCAGCCTGCAAAGCCAATAAAACAAGCACACTGATGCTTTCTACTGCTCCCTGAAAAGGTGTTTTTTTCATCTTCTGGCTTAATTTAAGTATACCTATATAATTTCTATAGATGCCTCTATCAGAAGTGTGAACAAAGTAATAAATGTAGTAAAGAGAGGTATACACAACACAAGGAGGAATCTGAATTAATCTGTGCAGCGAATAATACGTGGTCAGTACCTTTATGAATTAAAGCAATAGGCAAGCCACTCTGTGCAGAGCAGATAAGAAGGCATGATGAGGGAAGAGTATGCGTTGATTAATGATTATAATGCAATGCTTGCAGTATCTATAATATAGGTTTTTGTTTTCTCTTTTTTAATACTTGTCCCTGATTGTCTTCTGTGTAAAGTCAAATGCTGACATAAATCAAAACTTCAGTTATTGCAAATAATGCTGATAAGGAAAGCCTAGATTCTGCCTAACTATAGAGTTGCTGATGATGGCTCCACTATGTGCACTGAGGCTTGACAGTATCTCTGTGCCTTCATTTATACTGATGTTTCTTAAACTTCTCACTGTGACTGGATGCCCCTCCACAAGGATCTAGTACTGTTCTGGACCTGTTCAGGAACCCATTCAAGAAGAAAAGGAGTGCATCATTTCTTAATTTTTCAGAACTATGATAGTTTGCGGATAGAAGAGGATTCAAGACAAGAAGAGACTCCAGCCTGTATCTCTCAAACCACAGTCTTAATACCAGACAAGCTAGGGAAACAGTGGCAAGCACTTCAGAGGACATTGAGATAAATGCATTGGGATGTATAGAAGTACACTTTGAAATCTTCTTGTTTTTCACAGCTGTAAGCTCAAGCTAAGAAGCTTGAGCTCTTGTTCAAGCCTATCTGCATTTATCAAGTATAGCAAGAAGTCAGCGTGTGAAACTTTTACATGACTTTCAATAAACGAGAACCAGTGTCATACTAGACAAGAACGTCCTAAACAGGCTCAGGTAGCAGAAACTTTAGATCAATATTAGGCTTTCTCTCTCTCTCTCTCTCTCTCTTTTTTTTTCCCCTTTTCCCCTTCCCCTTTTTCCCTCAGAAAAGGGAGGAAAAAATGACTAACAGGAGTGCTACAAACCTTCACTGAATTAACAAATAACTACATTAATGAAAACTGGTAAGTATAAGGTCCAAACAGAGTGCACCCACAAGCTCCCAAATGAAAGGGAAAGCAAGCAGGAAAGCCATCTAAGAGAAGTTCTCATGGGTTCCAACCAAAGAATATAGTTATCTGAGAGAAACATACTCCAAATAACTTGATTAGCCAGAGCACTGCAGTTCTGTAAGCGTAACTTGTTGTGGTATAGCTTTGATGAAATGTGAGAAACATTCACTCTTAAAAGGCAGGCTAAGAAGGTTGATACACACTGTACATTCCTGCAGGATTATTACAGAACAGGTCTCAGAAAGGAGATAATGCCCCCAGATTTCAGTCTACCACACGAAAGCAGCATAGATGTGCTTGCTATGGCTAGATTACCAGAGGATTTCTAAATGTTTTTAAGAGGTCTGTATAATATATTGCACATGTACTTTAATTCATAGATATGAGGTCTATATTTATGCTTTGTGTTTTACAAACAGAAAAAAAATCTGTCTCTGCCTTGGCAAGCTCTCAGTCTCAATAGCAGTACATGATTGGAAGCTCAGATCAATGGTTTTGAGCATGTATTTTGTGCTTCCACATCTTCAGTGCTCACATCCTCACATTGGATCCAGGAGGGTACCAGACCTTTTGTAGGGAATCTGGATCCCTTATAATCTCTTCAGGTGAAATTATAAGAGTCAGCATGGAAATAGGCACAGAGATATGATCAAGTCTTTCTATATAATACCTGTTACAGAGTTTCATTAGAAACTCTGTTTTCTTCTTTTAAATTTATTTTAAATTTCGGAACTTCTGCTTTACTGTAAAACTGTGTTCTATGTTTAATGAACTTCCCTCACATACTAGACAAGTCAGAAAAGCAGTCTTCTGATGGGTATGTCAGTAGCACTGACTAGGAAAATGAACAGAAAAATCTCTTCTTTGAACTTGCTTCTTTTTTTCTTTCGGTAAGAGAAACAGCTAAACTAATTGATTTGAAAGAGTCTTCCATTGAGAATAATTGAATTTATTGCAAAATGAACATTTGTTCAATATCAATTTAAGTTAGTAAATGACCATTACAAAATTAGAGCTATAGTAGTATACTAAGCAATTCCAAGACGTATCTTTTAGGACAATGAGAGAAATACCTTTTAACTGGGGGTTCTCTGAGTGTGTTTTCATGCAAAGTGAATATATTACCTGAAGAACTACCTGAGTAGAACCCATAACAGTCTCCTCTTTAAAAAAGTTGTTTCGCTTTGACTAAAACCAGCTCAGAAACCAAATAAACACCCCTTACTGTGAACAATTTTCTTCTATTTTATTAAAGGCATGCTTATCAATGCTGTTTTACAGCACAGAGTTCAAGTTTCGTGGGGGTAATATTAATTTGCTTTTATGGGTATCCATGTTATTTAAATAACATGTATTTAGGCATTTTGTGTGTGTGTAAGAAAACTAAGTATAAGAAGTCAATTGTGTCTTTCATTCTAAAAGAAGAAAATTGTCCCTTTTTTCTTTTCTTCTTTTTCTTTTTTTTTTCTTTTAACCATGGGAGCAATTTGGATAGTTTAGAGCAAATCTCTCCTGCTTCCCTTGCTTTGGTTCTCAGCATGGAATGGTCTAACAGGCATGAACTGGATTCCTTGTAGGTGAAATGGAACCAGAAGGTGCAGCCTGTAACACACCTAGTGCACACTGGTTGCTGCTGGGTATTAAGTGCATAGGGACTAGAGTTAATCTGAGAAAGTTCCTCTGAAATGGAAGGAAGGGAGTACTGAGGAGTACAAAAGGCTCGAGTAATTAAAAGCATCCCTTCCCTGTTTGAAGGGTATTATTGGGAAGGTAAATTCCCTATAGAGCAATCTCTATAGTGCTAGTCTTGGCCAAGTTTGGCTCTAGATAACTGCTTTTCATGCAGCTGTATGTTTTGTCCGGGCAGAATGTTCAATTTGAGAGAGAGATGGGCCTCGTTTTTTTTTACTTCTGGTATTCTCCTTTGAGCTTTCGCAATGGCTTAATTAAACGTTCTCCATAATTAGGAGTAAAGGCTGGTTTTCGCTTTGACCTTCACTTCCAGTTGTTTGTCCTGTGGCTTACTGGACCACCACAGGCATTTCTGCTTCCCAGGTGTATTAAGAACTGCAGAGATACTCAGAAAGATAAGTATAGAGGAATATGACTGCCAGTCTCAATATGACTTTTTAAATAAGTGATATGAAAAAGTAAGCACTTACTGTACTCACAGTTGCTTTTCAATCTCGAGTCAAAAGAAGGAGACTTAAAATGGAGCTGGGCTGCAGCCCTGTAGTCAGAGAGGTGTGAAGCTTATGACAGTCATGGTTCTGCAGAAATCGCTGTGCAGGAAGAGGCACTGTTGGTGATAATGATGAGGGAATAAAGAGGTATTGAGAAGCCATATCCGAAGGATGCAACTTCATCAGCTTCCTTTTTCCATGTGTTGGCTCTCTCATAAAACTAACACACGGGTTTTACATATTTTTAGTGAAGCTGGACATATTAGCAAGCAGTTGGGGTTTTTCCTTCTTGAGAGGAACCAGATGTTGCCCTTCCTCTGCCAATCCATGGCAACTTTTCTTTTGGTAGAGGGGTCCTTTATCATAGTAAACATCATTTCTGAAGGCTAAAATATTCTGTTCTATTTCCTATTTAAAGACACCATGCAGGTTCCTGCCACTATTTCTTCTAACCTCAGAAACATGCCTGGTAAGCAGCAGCCAGTGAAAATGTGAGAAACCTGAAAATTACTATGTTTGTAATGAAATGGAGCTGGGAGGGCTGGAGCAGGGGAGTACACTTACTGTTTCTGCTATTAAAAGATTATCTCTGACATTAGAGAGATGCTTTACAAGATGCAATCTATTCCTTTGCTGGAAAGCAGTTCAGTTTCCATATCACACTCAGTTGCTGGTTTTCCAGTTCCAATTTTCAGATGAGCGCCTGTCAAAAAAATGACTATTGTACTGTGCCTGTATAGCAGGTAATCTATTAGTAGGTGCTGTAATGTTATATAACTATCGAATCAGAAATGAAAAAGTAATCCACAGTTTGTATTTTAGAACATTAGTGAGGCACAGGTTATTTTCCAACAAACCTCAGTTGATTGGACTCTATCCTTTGTAAATATTTTGCAGTTAAACCTGTGTGCTGAAGCAGCCTGGAGTTTACGCTGCTGCTCTGTTTGCCACCAACTACAGTTCCTCTCCAGCTAGTTTTGTGATGGTGCACGGGGCTGTATGTTCCTCCTGCACAGCTCTGTGGCAGACTGGTAGTAAAGCTTAAACTCAGCATATTAATACGTGCTTAGAATGGCAGTAAGGGTTAATTGTTACTCTGTGTTTAGGTACCTGTTGATGGTGTACAGAATCACCAAGTACATTAAGTTACCACAGTCTTCCTAGAAGGAAATAATAAAGCTTGGGGCTGCCATATTTGAAATGTGCGCTTTCCTCTATCAAAGAGAACTTGATAAGAATATCTTGAATAGAAAGATAGAAGATTGTCTATGTAAATTTTCATACTGACTTGCAAACTCTGCGACTTTTCAAGGTGAAATAATGGTATTGTAACCCACGTGTTTCTAAGTGCTAGTCTGAGGAGAAGGTTGGAAGTCTAGTCTGAGGAGAAGGTTGGAAATGCAACTTTAAAAAGTGAATTATGCACATATGTCTCATGGCATATAATGAAATTGAGCATTTATTCAGAAACACTTGAATTTGTTCAGCTACTATCACACTTGTTAGCAGAGAAAATATTTGCATAAAAATGTAAAACTAAATACACTAGGGAGAAAATTGCTAAATTCTTTTTTAGTGGTTGTGCAGCTGAAGATTACTGAAACTAAATAAGATTTAGAGATCCCTCCCCCCCAGTAATTCTTAGAAGAATTATTAACTTCAGAATCTCTCTAACAAGAGTATTTGCTGCTTGCTGGCATTTCTGTTTTAATTACTGGGGGGAACATAATGTGCTTGACAAAGCTGAAAGCTGCAGTGCGTCATACTGTTTCAGCAACTTACTGTGGTTTTAATTTACCTTAACACATGTATTGATCAGCAGGACCTGCATTTATGACAGTAGATTTCTATTCAAATGTTCCATGATTTCAGAACACCTACAAGCTGTTTGGCTTGGGAGTAATACTAACTTCACAAAATTTTATGAGCAGGTAAATAGCTTTTTACTGTATCAGGCTAAATGGGACAATCCATGTTTGTGCATTAAACTATTCAGATGAACACTGCTAGTGAAGCATAGAGTATTCTCTTTACTGTAGAAGACACTGTTTTATGCCATTTTAAAGCTCTTGATCCTGTGCATACTTAGACACAGCCTTAGCTTTAAGGTCCTGAATTGTCCCCATCGACTTTGAACAGCTTTCTGTGTACGGCATAGTTTCGTAGAAATCAGGGGGACTATTCGTGGCTATAAAATTAAGCATGTGCGTAAGTGTTTACAGAATCAAGAGTTAAGCAAATGCCTTTGTGTTAAAATCTGGATGTGAGCAGTCCAGGTAGGAGAAGAATTCAAGCGCTCAGTCTCCTGTGGAGGGGGTGGTATTGGTACGTTGCTGCCCTGAGTGATCAGCACTTTTTTCTTCTTTGTTACAGCTCATCTTTGATGTCAGTTGTGCTTAAGCAGAACACGCAATTCGTTGCTGTTTTTTCTGTACAAAGCCTCTTCAAACACAAAGAAAAGAGGGGAGGGAGGGACAATTGTGAAACATATACAATTGCCACTGTTGTGATGTGAAGTTTAACAGCATTTCCACGAGGGAGGAGTGGTACTTATGGTACTTGACTGAATTACAAAAACACTTATCAGTGGGTGAAATCTTGCCAAAAATAACTTATTTCCCTCACACTTCTCACAGAATGGAACAGCCTTTCTTGCATTAGCACCAGATTAAAAAAGCTGTGTCGATTTTCCTCTCTTCTGTCTTTCAAATTCTAACTACTTGGCAAAACTCAAGAGGAATGCTGCAGATGAGTTCAGAGATGAACCTGGGCAGTAAAGAAAGCAATTATTTTACTTAGTTATACATGTACGTCATCCAGAGAAGAACCAAAGTTGAAAGAAACCATCAAATTTATTTTACAATCCTGTCCACCTAAGAGCACTCATTTTCTGATAAGAAGCAGTATTTTTTTTTACAGGAACTCGGTGTTTTCAGTGGATTGCAGATTGGGAACTTATACAGAGGAGGGAGTGAGGGGAACATTTTTTGCTGCTGCTGCACTGTGTGGTTTCATCAGATCCTACTTAAGGTCATAATAAATCTGCTGGGGATTATAGCCTGTACTTCAAACTAGGCAGATAATTCCATTGCACATTCAAACCCATTTTGTGCGGAGATTATCACATTTCAATAAATGTAGCTTGCTTTATAGGAATCAGATTGGAAACTAAGCCATTTCTCAATATTTCTGTTCATGGGTTATACTGTTAATTGATTGTACTTTAAGGCTTTTAAGTTGTTGTTTGTATTAGCTGTTCAACACCCAGAATACCTGGGTAATTCTTCACTGATATTAAGAGGATTTATGATCATTTTGTTATCAACCTATTTCTTATTTGGGGTTGCTTTTTGGCTTTTATGAACTCAGGTTTTATTGGAGCTCTAGAGGCTACAGTCAGTGCTTTGTTTTAGCCAGTAAGTGTGGTGACAGCCTTACCTTCTCTATACCACAGCCACCTCACCAGCATGTTCCGTGTTGCTGTGAGACCTTGGGCTTAGAAGGGGAAAAGACTCAAGTGCTACTCCTGAGCAAAAATTATAGTCACTTTTGGTGAGAATGTTTTTCTGCCTTGGGTGTTTTGTCACTGACTTCAGTGCTTTGTTTGAGCTTACCAGATCATTTCATGCAAGCCTTTCATTTGTGCTCAGGTGGTGTGTATCTGGACCAAATGCTAACTGCTGCCTCCAAGCAAAAAGGAGAATAACCAGAGCCAGAGACACTTTGAACCTAGTTCAACCATTCAGTCTTGCACAGTCTAGCCCAAGACACTAAGATACTCTTCTCTTCCAATGTTTTGTCTTTGAGTTTTTTGAATAGTCCATTTAGTTGTGGATTTGATAGTGGCATCAGGTGTTGTACCGGAATCTGTTGGGACATGCACTTTTAAAAATGATTAAATTTTTGAATAATTAAGAGACCTGTAGTTCAAGGGTTGGCTTTGTCTTTTCATACGTGCTACTGCTTCATGAGTTCTTCGTGCAGTGAATGGTCATGAATTTTGCTGCTACAAAACAGTATTACTAGGATGATTATGAATAAATAACCTTATTCCATTTTCATGTGAACAAGCTTGTCATGAGCAATCCAGCCTTTCATCTTTGTCCATTCCTGACTGAGTCTCAGCTAGCTTATTTTTCCTCACAGGCAGATTGCTGTCGCGTCATTTCTCATCTATTCTGACATCCATATCTGTGACATTTGTATTAATGCTCATCACAAGTTTCAGTAGTTCAATGGTGTTGCATTCCATGAAATCCTAGTCATTGGTTCAGGATGTAATTCAGCTATGAAAAAATATGGGATTCTTTGAGCTGCAGTTTGTCTCAGTTATGATAACAGGCTTGGCTTCTAAGTGGCATTTGATTCCTCTCAAATGTCGAAGCTCAGGTCCTAAGGGGATTATGGTACTGGTTTTTGTGGTTTCCCCCCCCGCCCCTTCTTCAGCATTTTCTTAATTATGTCACAATATTATTGTTCACTCCTTTATGACTTTCGCATTTATAGTTTACTGGGACATTTCAAATTTGGATTTGGCCTGATAATGACTGTGAGGAAGATTACAATATATTCCCTAGGTGTTTTGCATGTAGTCTAGCTCAGTTCCTACTCTTGTACAATTTTATGTATAGTTTTGCAGAAAAAATCTAAAACACTGCATCTTTTTACACTGCATTTTGGCATTTCAGAGTTCAGCTCCCACATTTGCTATCCGTAAATTTTACTTTTGATATATGAATGCACTAGTCTCTACATGAGATGGCTTGTTAGATCTTACAGAATGCTACATAAACAGTGCAGAAGAAGAAAACGAGGGGAAAAATATTTCCTTCATACTAGGGGAATTAATTTGCTTTTATTAGGGGCGTAGTTTCAAGACCAGTAGGTATCTGAAAAGAAAGGATACGATGTTTGTCTTTGTATTGATTTCATTCGTATAGACACATTTAGGAGAGACCAGCAAATGCATCAGATCAGAGAAGCGTGTAATGTATTTTATCTTTTTCTTAAGAAAATGCTATTAGCTGCATTCAGTAAGTGAGCTATCAAACATGCCAGCCAAAACTTATCACTTGGCAAAACAGTTGTGTTTACTGAGTTTTCAATTATTCATACATAAATGTAACTGATTACCCAGGTATTAGATTTGCAGCAGTTGTAATAAAACCATAACAACTTGTTACTTTTTGAAGATAAGTAAGTTGTTTGCTATCAGTGAAGCAAGCATATTTTATTTTGGTGGAGGGAGTAATAAGGGCATGTGTTGACAGCGAAAGATGTAAATAAAGCTTTTTTTGGCATGGACTAATGCCTCTGTATTGCATGTGAAGATACTGTTTAAATCGATAAAACCAAATTCATCAATTCTTTTTTTTTCTCCCTGCAAGCATGTGGGTACTGAGTACCATTGGAAATCAAGGGAATTTTTTTCTGAGACAGTCACAGTGAGGGCAGCAGAGAGATGCATATCTTTATCCCTTTCCTTCACAGTGCATTTATATCAAGCCATGTCACAAAACAAACTCCAAGTGCTGTGAGCCTTCCCATAGTATGAGTGCAGACATCCATGAAAACTGTCTTTTGTGTAGTGGCATTTTCTGTGAGAATGTAATTTTTTTCACTCGTGTGTTATTCCTTTGAACTCTGAATGAGTTTGGCTGAACTTGACAGAATTATATATTTGGAATTAAATGCCAGTGATTTCTTCCTCTTACCATGCAGAATTTTGTCTTAGGGATTTCAGACAGTAAGCACAGTAGACAGTAGGCTGTTTGCCCTTGACAACAGAAGTGCACATTTATGAGGTTTTTAGCCAATCTGGTTAAGGTTTATTTTACACACACTGTGTATAATCCCTTTGCTTTTACATGGCTGTTCCCCACCCCACCCCTGGACCATGCTAGTTAATTCCTATAACATTATATAATTATTATTATATTATCATTATATTTTTATATATATAGAATGATATCTTGTATTATCTGAACTACTATTCAGAACATTCTCATTAGAGTGTAGGCATCCTGACAAGCTTTGGCTTTGCTTAAAACATCCAGTCTGAAATTTGTGTTTTTCAAAATTATCAAAACTTCTTCTTTATTTGCAATAGCAAGTGAGGAAAATATTCTTACTGCTTGTAGAGGGGGGCTTTGATCCCAGTCACCTTAAACTGAACACTTTAACAGCTACAATTTTTTTCCTTTTGGGTAGATGCACATGGCTTGGTTATCTTTCATCAGTCTCAGTACTTAAACTAAGGTGCCAGAGCAGTTACAGTGTTGTAGAATGGATATGCAGGCAGGCTTGCATGCCTATCAAATTTCTGTTAAGGGAAGAGTCAGCAAAACTTGCATTTGATTTTAAAAAATACTGTACTTCCTCAGGTGTACATTTCTGCCATTGCAGTTTGAGCCTAACAAATGGAAGAACAAAATGCACAGGCATGATGTTTCCAATATTGATTCTTAAAATGTGTCCTGTCTTCCAAATGCAGGTACTGTAGATACAACCCACATAATGGCTGGCCAACGAGAACTCATTCACGAGCAAAACCGAATTCATTCCTTTTTAATTTCTGTTGCTATAGGGAACCTAGCCAAAGAAACATACCACACTGCATGTCTGAGTTCCATTTTCAGAAGGGAGTTAAGTGCCCAAGTCACTTTTTTTGTAGAGATTTTCTGGCTTATATATCTTTGATAATATTTCTTGCAGTTTGTCCAATAGGTCAACTTTTTCTAGCTCACAGAGTACACCACATTCCAGATAGAATAGGCATCCATAAAGGCCACTATGTCTGAAACCTGGTTTTCACAGGAAAAAGAAACATCTGTTCGCTTTATTGTATGTCCTCCATTTCTAGGCTCAGTTTTCAAGAATGGTGGGTAGTGGCTTTGAGACAATCCCTTTGCTTGAACAGGATATCATACAGCTTCTGCAACAACTGGGACTTAAGCTTGATGTGATTTCAGAGGTCAGAACTAGCAACGTGATTTTGAAAGCACAGTAAAAGAAATTTATGCAACTGTGAAGTACATCATGATATGCCCTGTTTTAGTGTCTGTTGAATACACTGATAGAAAGTCTCTCATTAAATTTAGTGAACTTTGGATGAAGGCTTCAAGTAAAAAATTCCCTAAATGAAGGAATGCTCTGTATTTCCGTTTTTAATGGAGTGTTGTGCCCTACAACAGGCTTAGTCACTTACTTTCTTTGACTTTGTGCTCTCTTACTAGTGTCTTGCTTTCTTGAAAATTTACCATTTCCTCAAAGAGAAACGAAGTCCAAAATTTGTTTGGCACTGTAGTTTTCCAGAGGCATTTCTGATTCTTCCATAGCCCATTGTTTTCTTTGTCTCATTAGGAACAGTAGGGTCTGGTTCTAAAACAAAGCTGTTTCAGCTGCATGCTTTGGCATTTATAGCAGGACAGAAGTTGAAATGATGTCTGTAAAATATTTCTTTGCCAGTCACAATGGGTATGTGTTCAGTACATTGGAGATCAGATACAGAAACAGTGAAACAAGATGAGAGTCTAGCAGGCTACTTGTCTGCACAGTGCAGTGCAGCAGAAGCAGGGAGTTAGACTGCCTTTAGCTCTAGATCTATGATCCTTAGATGTGATTCTAGATGTCATCCTTATCGATTGTGTTATGTTTGCACCCGGCACAGGAAGACAAGGTAGATATTTGAAAGTTAGAGCAGAAAAAAGAACTACCTGCAACACACTGTGTCCTTTGCTATTGGTAGTTTTAAAGTATGAGAAGATGCAAAAGAAGCCCTTCTCAGCAAAGGAATTAATTAAATTGACAAAAGCAACAGGGTATGAAAATGCATGTGATATGTAAAGTTTCAAAATGAATGGCTTATTTACGACTTCAGCTGTTTTAGTACAGCATTTTGCCCAACTTCAAATTGTTCTAAAAAGGATTAGATATAATTAATGCTGTATGACCTCCTTTTTTCTTCTTTTCAAAGAATGTAGAGCTGTACATCTAATGAGGACCCCTGAAAGGACTATTATGTCCAATTGTCTCAATTATGCAAATAACGTTGATATTTTAGCAGAAGGGAGGGGATACTTCAAATTAAAAGTTTCAGCTCCTGCTTTAGCCTTTCTGCAGTGCCGGCATTTTTATAGCAAGTACATCCACCGTTTGAAGAGAGGAAAGGAGGTTTAACAAATTGGAGATTTGGGCACTATCAAAGTAGATTTGTTGTGCCTTGTTCTGCCATGAGATGAAAATACCCTCTGGGCAGGGAGATGGGTCATGAGACTTCTAAAGGATTACCTTCAAAGGGAGTCATGAGATTGGTTTGAACAAAGAAGCTGCTCACATGCTTATCATATGAGATTCTCTTCTTAAAGTGGTGGAAACCCATCTCCTTGGGAATTCTCATGAACTTCAGAGAGACTGGAAGTCCTAATAGTAAGATGAATGAGAAGTCTGAACGATAAACAGAAAGATGAGACAGAAGCTCAGAGTTAAATGCAATTTATTTTAGATGTAATTCATCTTTCCAAACTCTGAAACACTTCCAGTGACAATCAGGTAGGACATGATTTTAATGATTTTTTGTTTCATTCCTGATCATAATCTACTTTGCTACCTTTTTAGCATCGATATGCATAATTGAAATTTGCGCTGAAGAGCTGTATAGTGACCTATGAATGATTGAAGAAAGACAAATCAGTTGAAATTACAGTATTCTGATTAGACTACTTCCTAGATTTCTCATTTATTTTGAAAGACGCGAAACCTGAAGTTCTAATTACAAGAAGACAAAATGAGTTTTCAAGTCCAAAAAAGGTATCTCGAAACATTTCAAAATTAGAAAATTGCTTGGGTATGACTGTAATAACATGTAGAAATGCAAAGTGAAAACATATCTTACATATTTCAGTGTTTTGAATGCTAGTTTAGAGCTACCTCTGCAGCAAATGGGAATGGAGTTCTGGGGGTTTTTTTTGTTTTGTAGGTTGGGACTTTGCTTTTTTTTGGGGTTGTTTTCAGTTTGCAAAATTAGCCAGTAATACTTTCTAGAGTTCACTTTTGGCAACAAGCCTTCTGATAAGCAAGCCTCTTTCTGTGTGTGTTTGTTTCCAACTGAGTTTATCAAGGTCCGATGGTAGGTCAGGTATTATGGAAGCCTTAGAACAGAAAAGGGCATTATTTATGGTGGTTTTCCTTACCCCAGTGAGGGTTGCTGGTAAAGGACGTTTCCCAGTGAAAGACTTAAAACAAACATCAACAGCCCCATCATGTTTCTATCAACAATGCTGCTGTTGTCATTCGAAGTAATGCATTTCTGCCATAAAGCATATTGGGCTCTGATATGAGAAGTCTGTATGAGAACTCCCTCACCAAAATCCAACCTACATGTGATCCCTGCGTATTCATGTACCAATCTTTCAAATGATTGAGGAGCCAAGGAAGCTCGGGTTTGGCCCTTGTTACCCCCTAGCTCTTCAAATCACAACTCCAAAGAATGATGCTCCCACCCACTCTTCTGTCATTCCTACCCCTTTTGCTGTAGTGCAGTTGGGGTCTTGCGGAGGGACATCTCAGAGTAACAGTAGCTCCAAGAGGGCATATCCTTGTATTCCCCTATCGAGCCAGAGAGAGCCGTGAACACAGCTTCTGGCCTGTTCGAGTCTCCTTTAACTCCCCTAATTCAGGCTTTAAAATTTTTCTTCCCCGTTTTTGATAATGGATTAAATCCAGTAAACTGAAACCTTTATCATAATTTTTCCCCACTATCATTTTAATTCAAATGGTAGACTGCAGCTAACATTTTAAAGCCAAATATATTAATGAGTTATACATAATATTTGAAACTCTAAATGATACCTTATATCATTACAGGCAGAGTATTTCCTGTGTTATGTTTCCTGGATTGTATTATGATCTGTTGAAGCTAGATGTATTCTTCTCTGTCTTTAGAGAAGAACAATGTGTTGCACACCATGAAAAAAAGTCCGGGAACATTGCTGAAGATACTGTTTTCTGGTTCTATGACGCCTATTAATTCTTTTCACTCGCAGCTTCGAGGGTTTTAGATGCATAAGGGCTGAAAAGAAGATTGATCAAATTTTCTGAAAACTGTTTTTATCTATAAACTTATTTGAAATCTCTCATTGCCCTCACCCTTTGTAATTATTTCAGTCCTGAAACACTCAAGTGTTCAGAAAGTTCCCAATGAATGTTGGCAACTCTCAGGTATACATAATACAGTATTTTAAACATACATACTTAGCGTCTCCTGGAAATAATTTAAACCTTAAGTTCCAATGCTTTCATAATGATTTCTAAAAGATTATAAGGAATAATTTTGTGCAAACCCTGCAGCTCAAATTGGAAATAGCTGGAAATTCTCTTTTTTGAAAATGACAGAAAGCAGCAGGGTATAAAATGCGGCTGATTGTGGCATATTCTGTTAAAGCTTACGTATTAGCTAATGCCTGGAAAAGAATTGCTTTACTGAGTGTAAAATTAGCCACAGCAAGTTGCAAATTTTCAACAGCTCAAACTATTTAACAGAATTCTACCTGGAGAATCTTGCTTTTAGGAAAACTGTATGTACTGCAAACTAATTTTAATTTCTTAATTTCTTGGCTAACTAGTATATTACATATATATTTGCAAAAAGAGTGCATATTTACAGAAAGCAGAAGAGACAAGTAAATATTAATGTTAATTTTTCTCAAAATATGTATTTGTTCAGCATCTCCAGATTTTAGAGACTTCTGAGATATGCGTATATTGTATTATATTGTGAATATAGACATTTTAGTTTGTAGTAATTTTAAAGTGTGTTTTGTTAACATGTCTAGCACTATACCTTAAATAGTGGCTTTCTTTCACCACAGTTTGAAAATGTCAGTATAATAAATTCTCCAAGCCTACCTGTTCAGTGCGCTGTGCACTTCAAGTAGTACTAATTAGAATTGTACATCTAGAACAAATTCTCATAGATAAGTAATATCTCACACAACATGTAGTCATTCTTTTAAAATGTTTTTCATTCATAGTTTTCCCTGTTTCCTAAAGAAAAATGATTATAAGGTCTCAAGCCATACTATTACATCATGTATGAAAAATCAGCATGTTTAACTGGCTTATCAGAAGTTTTATAGAAGTTATCTCTGAACTAGTAACCTCTTACATCAAAGAAGTGCTTATATTTTTAACCTCTTTTCCAAATAGCATATTTTTTATCATTTGTACTAATAGTCATTATTCTTAATAATGTGGACTCGAATGACCCAGATCTCTTTCATATAGAGGCAACACTCTAGTCCAATTCAGTGGTTTTTTGCATCTGCATCACTAAGTGCAGTTAGTCTTTGTCTGCATGCACAATTAACATCTATTGACACAGTTTTCTAAACCACAAATAACCAGGAGAATTAAGCACGTGGGTGGTTCTAGTTAGAACTATTCATAGGCTTAGTTTTGTAATGAGGGAAGTATCTTTTTATGTTGGTTATGATTTCATAAGTGTTGATGAATTTCATAAAGGAAGATCTGCTGTTGAGGGTGTTGAATCACATAGGTTTTCATGATAATAGCATTTTTCTATTTCAGTTCAGAATAGCCTGTATTAAAGGCTCATAGTTAAGAGAAATATCCCACATGCATATAATCTGGAAGCATCCTGACTTCCTTTAAAACCGTATCTAGCAAAGAGTCTTTATGTTAGACAGGGCAGATAATTGTTACAGTACAAAAATAATTCCTGAGCCTTGTCAGAGCTTGATACCAGGGCCATCTTATATCTTCAAATAAGAATTATTAGCAAATTATCTTATAGAAACTAGTAATTACCAGGCTACTTTGGCTAGCATCATGTTAGAGGCTGCTTGCTGTCTCTCCCTGCTATATTGGGCCTCGAGAATGGTTACTTGTAGGCAGGCATGACTCTACTACCCATAGATAAAGTTGCTCAACACTTCCCATCCTAGCATCTTGGTTTGTGTTTGTTGTAACTCTGCCACTCATTAAGATCTTGGAGTAAAACTGACTGTATGGAGTGTCTGCAGGCAGAAGGGTTTTTTGGGGGGAAAAAAGTCCAAAACAGATCTCAGAAAGGAGGCTAAGTACAGATATATATTTGTGTTTCTCATCTCCCTAGCATCTAGAACAGAAGGACTAAAGACAAGAGGAGGATTTCGCAAGTTAATAACAGAACTGGAATAGGTAAAAAATGGAGAGTATACATTATTGTTAACATTTCTTAGAAAATTCTTCCCTGAAATTTGGTACAGTAAGGGATGGGGCTGAGCTGTTGCTTTTGCTGCCTTAAAATGGGGTAGGTGTGGTGTGTAACCTGGTTGGTGAATTTCTTTCAGCATTCCACGCAAAAAAAAAATTCTCCATTGCAAAACTACATAAGGTGTGTTCTCCGCAGGCAAGCGCTGAGCCAAGCTGTTCTGCGATATGCTCTAAATGGTTTAGTTGCTTTACATTAGCTGTATAGTTACATTAATGCTGAGCTGTGCCCAGGCAGCTGTGCCTGCCTCTTAGTAGGGTGTCTGAGCTCATCCAACACGCTGTACTAATGTGCCTCCATGGACGTGAGGCTCCATGTGCTGGAGCTGGGTATATCCAACCATGTCAGAGCAAGCCAGGTCTGCTGTGGTGTTGAGGCTATAGCTGTTTTTCACATCTCTAAGCCTCTGGGGAAGAGCTATGTATCTCTAAGAGATGCAGCAGAACTGTGTTAACGTTGAAAAGAGAGATTGTTACTTCCTTTTGTAGACTATGTCCCTAAGTTTATGAATGTGGAGAGAAGATTATTCCTTTTGTTTCAGTGGATGTTTGCTGTATGCCTCACGAGCAGGCCAAGAACACAAAGCATAATGAAGGCATGAAAGCTCATTACAGCTCTCTGTGCAGTGTAGCGCTACTGGTTTCCACATCATCAGCAGGAGTGATTTCTGGCCTCAATTTGAAATAGCAACATTGCTTACTGACGCTGCCATCCTGCCTGTTGTGTGTTAGCCTCAACCACAGAGCAAATGGTTCCTTGACAAGGTTGCTACAAGAGCATGGGTTCAAATTGAACCATATGAAAAATACAGCGGGATGAGAATAAGAATTTTCTTGAGGAAATAGTCTTTTATTTGAAAGAATCTTACAACTGTTATAAATCCCTTCTTGATGCTATACTTATTAGCAAACAATATAAGAGATCCTCCTTCTGTTGGATATTGTTTGGTACCTCATATTCTAATAATTGCTAAAACTATTATCAGTTGTACAAATAATTATGCTTGATATAACTGATGCAAACTAGGGTTTTGGAAATTTAGTTTAGATTCACAGGCTGTCACCGTGTTCTGTAGTTGGGCGGCATTCATGGCTCTGGCTCTCTAGTGACATAACACAAATTTAAAATAGCATTATGGTTTTTATGCCTTGTATTTCTTAGCAATGACCAAATTTTCAGTAAAATCTTACCAGTTCATGAGTGGCTACAAAATTGGCTATTAACATTCATCACATAGTTTGGAGTATTTTTCTCCAAGCAAGAACACTGTTACTGGGAGGACAATTGTTCTGAGTAGAACTAATCACCTGAAAGGTTGATTAGTTGGGCACTTGGAAAAAGTATTCCTTCAAGTGAAGAAGAATGATGGATAGTGTAATTGGGATGTTGCATTTAAAGGCAGCGCAAAATAGAAATCTTTCTAGTACCAGTTTTTAAGTTCCAGATAACAGGGATTCTGCTGATATAATGATTTCTTTTCTTTTTTTCTCCCAATTGTTTATTGGGTGGAGTTCTTATTTGTTTTCTCTCAAGTAACAGCAACTGAATGTGATTACCTACATAGCATTTACAAAAGTCTGTGGACTTGTTTACATGGTGAATGGACTTGTGCACACACCATGCACATGCTCACGGTATGAATTTCATTCCACCTCCAGATTACTTGTTTCTCTCACTATGTCATCAAAGCAAACATCTCTTTGCTCAAATCTGGCATAAATATCCCCATTTAATTCTGTAGAGCATTCTAATTAAATAATTGGGCAGCACAGTTGAGATTTGACTTCCCTGGTGATAACAACTTCTTGCAGCATACTGCAAGCTAAAGGAGGATTACCAAGAAATGTTGGTAAGATGGTGTGAACAGGGTTACAGCTGAATGTTTTCATAAATGACAATAATCAATCACATCTTAACAAGATGTTGGTGAAAGTAATTTGTATTATTCCACAGATGTCAGCTCTGCTGCCCAGCCAACTCCATTTTTATATTATTCTGTGCTTGATTTAGCCTGAACAGCTTTGTCAAACCCTGTATTATGCACAACGTACATTCATTTGGTCCCCTGCCTACTCCCCCATTGCATCTGTGTGCCAGGCACTGTCTGCTGCATCTGATCCCTGTACATGGCTCCATGCACCAAGCACTGCTGTTTGCATATCCGTTTGTCTGCTGACCAGCCTCACACTGGAGTGCAGCAGCTGAGAAGCGTGTGCTCTTTAGTAGGGCTCCAGGTGCCAAAGAGCTGTCCTACAGTGGGTGCTCTCTAGTTGCAAGATAAGACCAAAGCCCCATCCCATCCTGTGACCAAGTCAAGCATGCCAAGCCATCCAGCAAAGACATGTGTCCCCTTTGCATGGAGCATATCTTTTTGGGGATCATGGCAGTTGAGAGGGCTGACTACACTGGCTTTAGGTCTGGTTGAGTTTGGGCTTTGGACATGCTCCAACGACACTACGACTGTCATTTCTGCTGCCCTTTCACCACCCAAATTCTTTCATTTCCTTTGGCAGTAGTTTTATCATTATGATTATTCAGAGACACTAAATACTGCTGCTGTCCTGCAGAGGTATATGATGACTGAAATTCACAGCTTCTGGTAGCACAATGGCACATAAGAGTTTGTAGCATGATGTTTCTGGTGGCTTTGCTCTCCTATGTTGATTCCCACACTGGATTTTCACTAGAGGTGCATTGGTCCAGAGCTCACCTGCTCTTCTTGCATGAAGCTGCAGTGAAACAGAGCTGTGGGCTCTGTTTTGGTACAGGCTGAAATTCAGGCCCAGTACTTGTTCATTGAATGGTTGGTTATATATGAAGTAAAATACATAAAATTTAATGTTAACTTAGCAGCAAACTGGATTTGTCTGTGTGTGGTGGTGAGAGAAAATTTTCAGTTACTGCATGTCTGCAGCCCTAGATATGCATGTTTCTCAGCAAATACTGTAGTTCGTTTGTGGTAGTCAAGGGACAACTGGACTTTGTGGAACTAGTTCTTGTGTTTATTGATGGCTATATTAGAAAGGTGACTATTTGATTAGGGTCTTGATTTTGTTAACTCATGATTTACAAACCAACAACACTGATTTCCATTCCTTTCTGCAGGATGATCTTCTGCAGGAGGATACCTTCTTTTAATGCTAAAGAGAACTAGTAAATCCATAAAGTGGAATAATATGAACCCAGTAATTAATTAATACTATTAGTAATAATAGTAATTAATAGTATTTCTCAGCAACATATTGATTTCTAGGCTGAAAACCAAGAATTAGCAGTGGGTTTGTTTTGTTTTCTTTTCATCATAATTTAGGAGACCCATTGTCAGTTTTCGTAAAGAAGAACAAATATGCCACTGAACATCTGACATGTGGTTTTTCAAAATCAGGTTCTGATTAGTACATTCGGGATTTGCAATAATAAGCAGGTTTGAACTTTAGTACTATCAACAAGTTGAGATCTTGCTTTTTTTGTGTTTCTTAGAGGTGAATGGAAAATGTGCCATTATCTTGCTGGCAGCAACTATTTGTCTGTCAGCCTAATACTCCCACTGGCTGTGGAAGTATTTTTTCAGTTTTTTAGTGCCATAATCTTTAGTGCCACATAATCTGGTGCCATACTCCCACTGGCTGTTGGTCTGAAAACTGTAGCTGATCTGTCATAGTCCTTTAACAATTCATCCATTCCAAGGCTGTTAAAAAGCGCTTATTTTTTTTCAAACTCAAAAGAGACAATATGCATACTTACATTTTTCCTCAAGAAACCAAATAAATTTCAATCCAGAGAGAGAAATGTACATAATCTGTATCAAATAAGTGGGGAGAGTGCCCATTTCCTGACAGTGAATGTTTCTGCTCGAGAATTTGGACTGGATTATAATGAAGCTTTGGTTAAGCAGGTTAAATAGACAAAAGCAGTGAAACTTCAAAGGCTGACCAAATGTGCTGAGGTTTTATTTCCCCGATCTGTAATGCCTGCTTTTGCCTTCCTCTCATTAGCACAGAAAAATAAGCTAGTGGAGCATAGTGTGTTGTCCAACTGTAGTGCCTATAGTGATTGATTTCTAACGAGGTTTTTAAGTGTGAGTATGTAAGGTTTTTTTCAATGTAGCAGTAGATAACAGACCTCCTATGACAGCGGTTTTAAGAATGACTGCACAGCTGTATTGTAGAGCTCATTTTAGATACCAAGATGCAAAAGCTTCTTTCCAAACAGATAGTAAGTCTGTGACTTAATCCAGTGGTTAATTAGCTGTTTTTACATGAAGCACACAAAATAGCAAAGGAAACTCTATTCTTTGGTAAGCTACGAGGAATAAGGTAAAGCAGTGCTCAATGATATGGTGTAAAAATCCAAGTTGGTTTGATATTTCTAACTTGCATTTCCAGTATTCTCTACAGGACAGTTAAATGTGCAGCATCTGCTACCATTTATATTTTGAAGAGTGTTTCCTGCACTGTCGGATTGATTTGGGCATTTGTGTCACTCAGTCAAGGAGTTATCAGAGACCACACAGAAGTCTAAAATTTTATTCAGAGAAAAAAGTGAATATGTTTGAAATATACAAAATAATAATAAAACCTAAATCAATTAAAAAGTAATTAAAAATGAAAATATAGAATTTTAAAAGTAGATAAATGACATAACCTCTGTAACAGGTTCCTGTAAGCTCATTTTATAACATTAAAGGTCGTAAGCTAGTGTGGTGTGTATAAGCACAAGTAACAACATTGGACATAGTTGTAAAACAGCAGTGAATTTGGACACTGGTTTTGGATTAATTTTGAAAAACTAGTGTAATTCCAATCAAATTGGACTATTTTTGGTTCTCTGAATATTTTGAACAGCCTGAATACCTGTGAAATAGCAAAATCTGGCTCTGAACAGGTAAACAGCATTTGTTTGATGTAACCACCCACCTCCGCATACCACAGAACCTCATGGATGTCCCTGTCTTCAGTGTTTTCTTCTGCACTTTTCTAGAACTGCACCTCAATAACTAGACTCTGATGCTATAAAACTATGATCTATTTCTAAAACTAAGCTCTATTTCTAATAATACTATTGCTAAAACTTGTCATCTTATAAAAGCCTTGCCAGAAAGCATATGAGAAGAACCTTTTAAAGATTTTTGGGAACAAAGGCTTTTTAAGTTCATTTGAAGAAGGAATGTATTGGAGTCAAGACAGGAAAGCTAACCAAGTCACACGGGCTTTAGATATTAAATTTAATACCCTCTTCCTTGAAAATTTCCTACGTAATCAAGCTCTTTATGCTAAGTGCCTGAAATATATGCCTTGTCATTCAGGAAGCAAGTAACATTGTAAGCTACATGAAGTTTTTTCTAATGAGTTCTCAACCCTTCCTTGCTCTGTGGTGGTATGAGCTCCCAAACAACTCCTTTTAAAATGAAATGAGGTGGTTCTTCTGCCTTGGTAAATCAGTAAGTATATTAGAGTAGGGAGCAGGATCTCCCAGACTACTGACCGTCGAGGCATTCTGGCTCAGAGGCACCTGAAAGAGGCAAACATTTACGTACCTGGACAGATTATGGATAGCTTTTTCATGAAGTAGAAGTTTGGGTTTGCAACTTATTTGCAATTATTTGCAATGAAGGAACTTCAAGTAGCTTCCTATTATTTCATTACGGAGGAAATGAAGAAGCCAGACAGGAACTAACAAGTCAACAAACAGAGGAACTTCAGAGACAGCTCTTGCCTCACACAAGAAAAAAAGATGAACTACCTCACGCTCTATTCATCATCCTGTAGACTGTGCAGCACTTAGGGGCCTAGTCCAGCCTCGAAGCTATTACCAGACAGGCTGACAGAGCATTCATCCGACAGAAATCTGCAGTTGACTTTCTTAAGTCAGGAAATCAGGAAGGTTTTTAGTTTTTTCTCTACGAAAGGCCCATTTTTTTTGTGGAAGGCACTCTGAAAGTTCTCATGTCATTTTTAGCTTTTGTCTCTGCAAAAATTTCATTTCACTTCCACAGAGGAAATCAAAGCAAAACGTACAACATTTGCTTGCTACTTGAAAAATTAATTAAGACACAGTTCCCTAATTCAAACTCAGAAGAAGCAGGTTTCATCAGCAAGGCAAAATTATTGGTGTCATTGAATCGTGAGTGTTTTTTAACATTTTTCATTCCTTTAAATTTAAAAGGCTGCTTTTGAGTTCACTTTTAAAAATTCGCCACTAAATGTTGGTTTATTATTGCAATCATGATGATACTTTGCCTTGTTGATGGTTGCAGGGACAGAGAAGGCCTGGGGTCTGCAAGTAAGAAGCTATGGGAAACTCTTGCCTGCAGCTATTTCTGAACTCACTCCCTTCAGTGTTTCCAGACTCAACTGGACTATGCTTCTGCAACAGGCTTTCTAACTGCAAATCTATGATTTTCTTCTAGCTTGCCTACACATCGTTGTTTCTAAAATGGCTGTAAGCTTGGTCTAATTTCTGGTTTGAAAACACAGTATAATTGGCCAACGCAATTTTATTTTGCCTTTAAGGTTGTTTTCCTCTTCCTGTTTCACAGATACACCATGCCTGAAGAGTTTGTACTTTTCCTGTCAAATGTTCTTTCAATTTAAGGAATGCCTCCTCCTGAGACATGTCTCATTAAGAGTAAGATGCCTTAGGAATGGCTGGAACTTGATTTACAACAGGAAAAAAATGATTTTGAGAAGATTGTTAATCAAGCAAGGAAAGTTTTTGGGAAGCAATTTCTACATACAAAGAACAATACTGAAGTATTATTTGGAGTAAATACTACTAATCTATTTATGTCACAATTTATGCTGTTTTTGTGTACTACTTTGAGTCCATTTACTGTTTACTAAAGTGGGAAGAAGCAGCTGCATTTTTGCTAGACCTTCAGATAAACATTGTAGCTTCAAATCCAGCATCTTTGCGCATAAAGGTTTTTACACACGTTCAAGGTTTGAATTTTATCCAAATCATGGAAAATTCACATCACCTGCTTGCTTCATGAGTAGATGTATCTGGTGTTTAAAAGTGATTTAATGAATTCAGTGCTTGTTTTTAAAAACAGTAGCAGAAAATAGAAGGCAAATGTTACTATATCTGCTATACAGAAATATTTCAGTACATTTTTTCTTATTTTTTCTCCCTTTTAAGGGTCAAAAGGCTTGGATAGAAAAGACCTTTTCGAAAAGAGAGTGCATCTATGTAATTGCCAACAACAAAGACATTAGCAGGTAACATTTGAAATTTTTGTTTTGGCCAACAGAAAAGGTTAATACTGAAGAAACTGGACTTGATTTGGATTTAGACATGTGAAACTGAGACCCCGATTACTCACTGCCCTTAAAGGGAGATGACAGGGGAACAAAAGTGCAAGACGTGTTTGCACTCGATTTCGTACAGAGCCATCGGACATGTCATACAAAGATGATAAGGCTGAGAAGCAGGAGGGGCAGCAAGTTGTTAGTTCCGAGCTTTGCAAACCAGAGCATAAATTCATACTGAATTCTGAAAGCAAGGGTGCAATAATGTGCACTGTGAAGCAAGTGGTACCATTCTTCACAGTTGGTATGGCACAGGAATTTCTCAGATCAACAAGCGGCCCAGATCAACAAGCAGCCCAGGAGAAGCAGGGCGGGGGAATGCACCACCACACACTACCAATAACAATACTATACAGGGGGACTGGAATTCTTAGAACAAATATTAAGATTACTGCTACTGCATGAGCTAGCTAAATTGTGGTCCAGCTTGTTTGGATAACATAACAGTTTATGTCACATGCTAGTTGTCACCTCTGAGTAAGAAACAGATGGTCACTGCTCCTGTTTTGCATTCTTCCTCCTTCCCTGTCCTTTAGCCTAGAACAGCTTTCCAGTGTATAACAGAAGTGAAGTGAAATTTTTTATCTTTGCTTGTTAAGAAACACCTGTGGGCTGGTAATTCTGGCATATGCGTGTATGCAAATACAACAGATATGACCTAGAAGAGGTGTTTCTATGATTCATGTAGAGCAAGGCATGGTCAGCTGAAAATCTAATTTCTGATTTATTCTTTTTTTCTTTTTTTTAAAATCACTATCCAATATTGAAGATACTGTAATCAAAGTCACTTCAAATTTTAACTTACAGGTGCTGCTGTGGCCAGCTCATTAACCAACATATTCCACCTCCTCCAAGTATAACAGCTAATAAAAATGGAGAAGAAACAAAGCAAGTGGAAGCTCAGCCAGAGAAATGGTCTGTCAGTAAACACACCCAAGCATACCCAACTGATGCCTACGGAAACCTTGAATTCCAGGGAGGAGGACATTCAAATAAGGCCATGGTAAGGAACATAGGCTACTCTAAGGTATTCATCTGGTATGTTAGCTTAATAGATATGTGTCAGGATTCCAGCTCACTCAGTGCATAATCCATTGAAATCAAAGGGAGTCTCTGCTGTCTCAGAAAGGTGTGGACAAGACACTCAAAAAGAGAAAGAGAGAGAAAAGGCAAGAGAAAAATAATATCTGCTTAGGAAGCACCTTATAATGTCTTGATGAAACAGTTTCATTGAAGTTACTGTCAGTAACTATCAGCTAAGGAGGCAGATGCATGTATTAATGCCCAAGGTTCCATCTGTTTGTATTAGATTTCTGGGCCAAATAACCCAGCATGGATACAGATTTTTTCCTAAGATTTGAAGTCTAACAAAAATAGAAATTAATCTTGCCTTCCTGAAAGACAGAGGCCTGACGGAGCTGGAAAATGGACTGTTGAGTTTTCTTAGCACTAGAAGTAACAGCAAGTCAAGCCTCTGAAAAAAATCTCTTTCTGTTTTGCCTCTCTTCTGAACAAATCCAAACCTAGATTTGTTTCTTTGCCCCTTTGCTTTCGTATCTCTCTGCTGAGACTGCCACTCGAGACAACCACACTGCACAAACTTGTCCAAAATGTATGGGAGAGATTGGTGGTTTTTGTTAGTGGTGGTTTGTTTGTTTTTAAAGCAGAAATAAACATGAGTTTATTTCATAGATTTCTTTGATAGAGTGGTAGTTTGAAAAGAAATCACAATGGTGGAACTAAACTGAGAAGAATGCAAATCATTCCTTCAGAGGCAGAAATATATATGTTAACAGTGAATGGGATAAAATGTAACATAAGCCTCCTATTTCCTATGAAGGTCGTTGCTTCTCTTTGGCAGTCAAACCAGAGGTTTTAGGAACAATACAAAACACCTTTCAGTCATTTTAAATAGGTGGCTTCCAACAATGCAGATTTGTAATAAGAGCTTAGGATCACTTGATTGCAGTCAGTTTTGCAGTGAAGAGAGGAAAGTGGTGCTTTTAAAATTCATTAAGTGAATGGTAAATTCTCAACAGAGAAGTGAAGGGTTCCAACCTGTTTTTTCTAATCATAAGCAGCAGAGAAATTTAATAATGTGTTGCTTAAAAATTGTAAAACTCTTTCTTCAAGATGGAAGGCTTAATATAACCATTCTTTGTTCAGTCGATAGACAATTCACAGAGCAGATGGAGTGATAATACTAAACATTGCTCTTTGCAGTATATCCGTGTGTCATATGATACTAAACCAGATTCTCTGCTGCATCTCATGGTGAAAGACTGGCAACTGGAACTGCCCAAGCTCTTAATCTCTGTCCATGGAGGTCTCCAGAACTTTGAAATGCAACCTAAATTAAAGCAAGTATTTGGAAAAGGTCTGATAAAGGCTGCCATGACCACAGGAGCTTGGATTTTCACTGGAGGTGTTAGTACAGGTAAGCAATTACCAGCACTTTTAGTTTACTTAAGAATTCAGTGATGTTCATTCACTAATCTTTCCCACAGGCAGAAGATTTAAGTCTACATGAATGAGTCATTAGCTACTAGACCAAAAAAAAAGCATTGTAATCATTTGCGTTAATCTCCTACCCAGCCCAGGCCATAAGATTTTCCTGGGTCAGTATCGATTTGCATTACTCGGTGTTTCCCCTGAAAAAAAATTGTCATCCTTGGTTTCAGTAGCAAGGAATCAACCACTAGTCATCATACATTTTTTTCAGTAGTTGGTTATCCTTGTAGTTAAGAAATCTCCTACTCCAAATTTGCCTAGCTTTAGCTTCTTACTGTTTTTTTGTACAAAGATCTTTCTGTTACTACAAGTATATTTCCTGAGCATGTTTTCATACACAGCACTTTTATCAAACTGCAGAGGCTGAGTTTCATAAAACGCTCACACTAAGCATGTTTTCCAGTCCTTCGGTCATTATCACACCGCTGCTTTGAACTCTTGCTGTTTTTTTAACAGCCTTCTTGAATTTTGGGCGCTGCAATTTTTGAGACAGTGCTTGACGAAGCTTTTAATCCCTGACGTAAAACCGTCTTTCTGCTTCCGTTTGACACTTTCCTGTTCATGCAGCCAAGGACTGAGTTAGCCTTTAGGCTGTGTGATCTCTCTGAGAGTTAGTGATCAATTGATAATCCACCTTAAATGCCATGTCCCTGAGTCACTGTCTTTATGGGATCACCGACCACCATGCATGCCACACGTTCTGTCTTGTAATTATACAAGGTATTTGTTCTTAAATGAATGACTGTAAATTAGCAATCTTGAAACACAAACCTGAAGTCAGTTGCAAATGTCTCTACTTGAAGACATTGCAATCTCCTGTTTGCATTTTCCTCCGGTCTTCTGGCCACCTGAAAGAGTTTTATGTTTCTGTGTTTCCTTTTTGACCATATCTAAAACACTAGTTGTACAGCAACTCCACGTAACTCCACTAGGAGGTTTTTGGCACTGTTCCTGGATTCTGTCAAAAAACGGTGTCTGATATGATGTCCAAAATTTGAAAGACATGTTGAAAAATAGCTGTTTTGATGATTCCTATATATTGTTACATTTTGAGACCAGTTGGTTTCTAATTAGTTTCATTTATGTTAATATCAATTCTGAGTGATCTTCAAAAAACAATCAGATGCAAACTTTTGTTATATTTCTATAGCAGTATCTTTATTTAGCTGAAATAAATCTTTATGTCAAGTTATTTCTCAGAAAACTATGTAACATAAGAATGAATTCCTTTGACTTTCATTTTACAACAAAGGTCTAATGTCTTTAGGGGAAGATTATGTTTGCTATGCAGAATAATTTTTAAGTGAAAAAATATTTCTTAGATAACTATGAGTTGGGGTTTTTTGCTTGCTCAGACCCCAGTGATAGCATTCCATATGTGTTTAGCATTGAGTACAATGAACAATATAATTCCAGACAATGGTACAGATTACGCTGTGGCAAGTTAAGTAACTGGGTAAGTCTTTCAAAGAGTTCGTTGAATTCAGAACAAGGATGTGAAAAGGCAATAGGATTTACATGCAAATATTAAAAAATAAAAGCATGGGTTTGTCTGCACTGCATGTTCTATTATGAAGTAGAGATACCAGTTTAGTAGTGAAAGCAATCCAGAAAGGCAGGTAGCTGCATGAGAGGCAAGAAGAAAATTCTGTTGTTTAGTGATCTCTCAAAAGTGCCAAGAATGAATTAAATGAATTGTACCTATAGGTGTCATTCGTCATGTGGGAGATGCCTTGAAAGATCATTCTTCCAAATCCAGAGGACGAATATGTGCCATAGGAATTGCACCGTGGGGCATTGTAGAAAACAAGGAAGATCTGATAGGAAAAGATGTAAGTCTTTAAGGAAACTCCTGTGTAATTAGCAATGTCAGCTGTGTAACAAAATACATTGTTCATCTTTTTGGAGTTTTAATATTTTCACTGTTTCTAAAGCATGCCTAAGAGCTGAAATTGAACAATTTCTTGAAGAAAAGCTGTTGTTTAAATATATTTGTCAGGTTGTCATATATGACCTCAAAGTAAATATGGAGCTAGTGAGGTTTCCATTGCTTTCAATAGTAGAGACCTCTCTGTGGTGACGGAGTTTTAGGTCCTAACTTCTGCATGGCATGCTGAGACTTCTATAAATCATATAAGGGCCTTTATGTATACAAGACTGGCATTTATTGTAGGTGGATACTCTGCAGTGGCATATTAATTACTAGGAACTCCAAATGAGAATGTATTTTCTAATGCAGTGAGAGGATTATGTAACGCAGTGTGTGATCAAGGAGAGTACATTAATGAGCTTAAGGGAACATGCAGGAGAGTGCACAGATGTGACTGTCATCCTCCAAAGAAAACACTGCTGTGAAGAGTTCAAGTCTTGAATGTAAAAGCAAGCTCTATTTCTAATTCCCCTCTATTTTTCGTTACAAAGGTCTCGTTGATTTGTTCCCTCATAAGGCATGTGCTTCTATTAGGCGGCGTGGGGGATTTTCACATTTAGTTCTTAGTTCTAATCTAGGTGCATCTATTCTTTTTACACACAGGTAACACGGGTTTACCAAACAATGTCAAACCCTCTAAGTAAGCTCTCTGTGCTCAACAGTTCCCATACCCACTTCATTCTGGCAGACAATGGTACGCTAGGTAAATATGGAGCTGAAGTAAAGTTACGACGTCAGTTGGAAAAACACATTTCCCTCCAGAAAATTAACACACGTAAGTACAGTGGGGCAAACTGTAAACATAACATCTTAAAGGAAGGGAGGGAAGAAGGGCTTGAAATATTTCAAGGTATTGAAATTAAATGCTTCTTCCAGCTCTTTCTAGCAGGAATTTGATCAGGACTGTGTGACTAAACTAGAACATATGCTGTCTGATAAGCAGTGAAAGAGGCCACTTCTAACAGCATGGAGAACCCAGAAGAGTAAGAATTGCATAAAGGGAGGAAGAAAAGTTGACAAATAATAGCAAGGAGAAGCTTCAAATGAGTAAGAATTTAAGGAAAGGGAAATGTAAAGAATTTGTGCACTTCTAGCTAGGATTCATAAGCATCAGAATGGGGTGATTTTGTACAGTTCCTGTTTACAGGAATCCTATGCAGCTCAATGGTTTCTGATTCCAGATGTTCATACTAACATTTTATTTTCTCTTTTATATTAATTTGTTTCATTTGAAATATCACACTCAAAATTCTTTGATCTTCCAGATAAACTCAGGTGGGATTTTGATTTTTAATGAAGCCATTATCAAGATAATTTCACATCAGTGCTTTCATATTTAGAGTTTTGTGCAGTTTTAAAATTTCTGCCAGTTCTTACAGGCTCTCTAAAACAACTTTCTAGAATTCTTTTTGTCATTGCTTAGAAAAAAATTCTTTTAAAAGACATTTTATCATTAACATTTTTGTAGAAAAAAATGGTTTTTTTAAAGATTAAATAAATAAAAAATTTTAGTAACTGTGGTTTTCCAACTTTAAAAAAAACCCCACAACAACAACCTAATTAAAAATGGTCCAAAAAAAGTTAATAGTCTTTGAATCCACACTTCAATTAAGTGCTACTGGAGATTAGACATCAGTTCTACCGGTTGCCTTTCTGACTTCTTACAGATGCTGTTGTAACCTGTATAGGCCCATATAAATAAAAAAAAACCAAACATTCAGGATTACAATTGCATTGAACTCTACAAAGGTTTCCAAAAGGGATTAAGCTAGAATCTGCTTTTATGGGTAGAGCAGAAAAATGAAGTAGAGTGCCAGGCAGAGCCAAAAGGCACAGTTAGAGGTCAGCCACAAGATATCTAAACATTCTGGAAAGTCTTTAAGTACTGCTTTTTGCCTATGGTAAGCTTAAGAAACTGAACTCACCAAAATAATGCCCCTTGCCATTGAGTGTGGAGACAGTGTCATGCACTGTTGGCCACAGACAGTAGAAATAGCTAACATTAGCTATGCTTTTTTCATCTTTGTCTTCTGCAGAAGTTCTGGGGAGTTGTAACATTGTAAAAGGGAGCACTGGCTTGGAAGATAAGGAAGTCAGGGCTCAGAGGCAAGATGTTCTGTATCATTTCTTTTAATACCACTGGGGCTGGGGATATTGGTTCTGATTTAAGTAGTGTTTGGTGTTTTTTGTCATGAGAAGGGCAAAGTTGCGAATAGACATAGGAATGAAGAGTTCTGTGAAGGGCTCCAGTACACCTGCTAGTAACAACATACAGGGAGTCGTTTTGTTTCTTTTTAATCACTTCAAGCACAGGCATCTCTTCTGGAAATCTCATCAGGAATCACTAAGGATTTCATGGACACACAGGCCGGCCCATGTGACTCCTTATCAGAGCTGGGGTAAATATGACAGGAGGATGTCAGGAAGCTTCTGCTGTTATTGTGCATGGTGTTCCTGTTCTTCAGAGGGGAATGAAGGTTGAAAATACGAGCTCTTTCACACGTTCTCAGCCGTACAATAAAGTGCATCTTCTTTATAAAGTGCTGGTCATTTTGCAGATTAAGAACTGAATTCAAATGCTTATAATAGTGGGATTAGTCAGCCTTCAGGTAATGTTTTGTCCTTCATTTCCCCAAGTATCTTGTGACCAAGGCTACTGAGACCATGTGACCTGTGGGCTTCCCTTTGTCATCCTATGCCTGGAGATCACAGTGAGGCAGGGACAGCAAAGGGATGCTCAGCTGTCGTCTCTTCCATCGGCCAGCCATTTCAGCCTCATGATAAAGACACTGATTTAATATTTTTTATCTTAGGAGAAAGCATAGGTATATGTCACCTTACTGAAGACTTCCTGTAGGTAACCAATGAAGAGTTAAAGCATTAAAGACACAGTAGCTCGGAGCCATCCAAGTAACGGTGAAGCTAATGAAGTAATAGGAGAATCATATTAGCTGTTTTATCTGTACATGGTGCCTGTCAAAAGAGATTACCAACAGTTCACCAACACTGAGTGAATAAATTATCAGTATGGAGCTGATGCAAAAGCAAGGGCAGAGAAACATCTTACTCTTTTCCTTTTGGGGCTATGAAATGGCATATGGACATTTTTCCTGGTGTTGGCCATGAAATTGCCATCATTTTTCCTAACTGCTCTGGTTTGAAGCGATGCTGTAAAACAGAAATCACATCTACTCATAATATCTTAACCCCTTAAACTAAGTTTCAATGACACTTCTTTTTTTGTTTCTGTTCTTCTGTTTTTTGCAGGGCTGGGACAGGGTGTTCCTGTAGTTGGGCTCATAGTGGAAGGGGGTCCCAATGTCATCTCCATTGTCTTAGAGTGTCTACGAGAAGAACCCCCTCTCCCTGTTGTGATATGTGATGGTAGCGGACGAGCATCAGATATTCTGTCATTTGCACACAAGTATTCAGAAGAAGGAGGGTAAGATTTTGAGATCTTCACCAAAGCTGTGTCTTGCTTGGCAGGACAATGTAGGGAGTACAATATGCCTTGCTTTCATTAAAGTTTCAAAAAAAACCACCTCAGGGACAAAATGCTACTAACAGAGGCATTCTGCTGTCCATCAACTTTTGTTGCCTGTTTGATCTTAGCCCTGGCGTTAATGAGTAGAAATTGTTACCATTTGGAAGGTTCATTGAAATAAGCTTGCTCTCAGTGCTGTTATACAAGCTCCATCAAAGTTTGTTGCACTATAGTTGGTGCTGGGTTGGGTGTGTTAGAAGCACGGAACAAGTGGTTCCCAAGAACTACTCTTTTTCTCAGGCCAGGGCTTAGGTTAATTAGTGCATGTATTTGCAAAATTTGTACTGCCTGATTCTAGCGTGTTGTATGAATGAGCTTCATTCTCCAAGAGTGCCAGACCAGCTGAAAAAATGTTGGGCTTCCTTCTATTCTCTTGCTATTTTTCGCATCTATGATGGTTCTTCAGGGAAGTGCTGCCTGATGTCATGAACAGAGTGGAGGAAGTTGTTTGGAGCATTCTGCTCCACAGCCCTCCTGTCCATTGCCCAAATGAATCTGTAAAAGTCACTCATAATCCAAAGTTTTCTGGAAGCTGTTATTTTTATGGTTGGTTGTCTGCTCCTTTGGTTGATAGAAAGTATGGTTAGTTTAAAAAAGATACAAAGCCTATACTAGCAGCGTAAAGCTCATCTGCTCTGCAGAGTAGATGATCTGTCCTGACAAATACTCCCAAGCAGAAGCAGAGTATTGCATTTTTAATTTAAAATATTGCTTCTCCCAGTCAAGTTTCATACATACATTCCCCATTGTCATTGTTAATATCAGGATTTTATGTTTAGTAGCCAGCTTCAGGCAAAAACCTAGTATATTGTCTTGATTAGAGTATGGCACACCTGTCTTGCACTGAAGAAATAGCCTATTTCCTTGACTGAAGTTGGAGCTTAGCTTGGATTAAATATTAAGCAGACAACTAGTATTGTCAAGCAGTGCAGATGTTATTTGCTGAATTGGGAGAGCAGCTCTGATGCTGGATTTGTTTTATGTTTACACATAGTACATATTTAATCCAACCAACAGTATTTATGATTCAGCAACTTTCTTTTCCTTTCCGTCGACCAAGCCTCCTTAGCTTAGATCAAACTTTGCTGCTTTTTTTTTTTCCATTTCTCATTCATCCTTCCTATCAGCTCATAGGTAATTGAAAGAGCTTATCAGGATCAGTCTGTCTAAGATCTGCTCACTGCATGACTTTCTCTCCTAGATGCAGTGTCCAATTTTCCTCTCCAATAACAATGATGAGATAAATGTGTTCATTTGGTAAGGCAGGTCTGTAATGAGAATTTTTTGTCAGCTCTGCTGTCTGAAAGAATCATTTTCTTACAATGAACTTTGAATTTTACTGCACTTCGCAAGCTCAGCTGTCTCACTGCTTTGAATGCCTGCTGGTAATGTTTGCTATTGTCTGAAAATACATGTGTTTTATTAGGAAATGGATGAAGATTGAAGGGCTCTGTTTCAGATTGCTTTGAGAGATCAAACATTTCTGACCATTCTAGAATGTTTTCAATCTAATTTCTTTAATCATCTTTTGGTTTGTTTGTTTCTCAGTTGGATATTAGGAGGTTTCAGATATGCTAGCAATTTAAATCCTCTGTCTAAAAGGATAACCAAGATAACCAAGGTGACGTATCAGTAGTGTGAAATATTTTTGGTTTTTTAGCTATATGCAGAGGGCCTTGCAACATCTGGAGGCAAAGGTAGGAGTCCTGTAAGGTATACTGCTGAAATCCTGAAGATTGAACTTCTTAACAAAAGTATATCTATAATATATAACAGGAGTAAGAGCTACCTGCATTATATTCCAGGGTGAAAGGATAGTTCAAATTCTCTGCCAGTTTTTAAATCAATGCTGAGGTACTGAGATGCTTAAGAACCAGTCTGGGTATGAATTTCCTGATTACTGTTGACTCTTCATGAACTCCTTACCTGTACTGAATGGGAAGATGCTGTGTGTTTTCATTTATTTTCAAAATGAAGTCATTGCAATGGTGGATGAAAAATTGTTTCTCAAAAAGCAGGCCTTCTGAATATATATTAATTCTGGCAATGTCTTCTTATGTCTCATTTTTCATTTAGGATAATAAGCGAATCCCTTAGGGACCAGCTTCTAGTTACCATCCAGAAAACCTTTAACTACAACAAGAATCAAGCTCATCAGCTGTTCATCATTCTTATGGAGTGCATGAAAAAAAAAGAACTTGTAAGTGTCCTAAAAGTAGCTTCACAAAGATAATTTCTGTGACCAAACTTTATAGAGTACTTTCAAGTGCCATTCTCCCAGGGTTGGGTTACAGTTTAACCTTCCCCCCGCTCCCTCCTATAGCTCCATAAATGTACACAATCATTCATTCATAAGCGTAGGCCAAGAAAGGGATTTTGTCTTCTGGAAAGCCTCTAAAACCAATTTCAGATTCTTCTCCTGTGTAAGTTGATAGGAGTCTTATTTCACGGACTTCCACAAGGCAGACTAAGATACTGAGATAAATGCACTAAAACCAGGAGCAACTGCAGAAAGTAGAGAAAAATAATTGAACAAAGAGTTCCTAGGAGCAATAAGCATTCAGAATGCATCAGCACAGTTTTGGTCTTCTGATATAGTTCCTTTTTAACAGCCTTTCCTTCCAGTAAAATGGGCTATTCAGGTCTTTCAAAAGAAATTGAAACATTAAGTGTTCTTGAAGATCCCAGCCTTGCTTGATCCTGGCTCGTTGCAAGCCTGTTCTATGTTCCTGCCTGACTGCCATATCCCAGCTGCAGAGAAAAGTGTGCTCAGGAAAAGAAATTCTTTAACATTCACATCTGTTGTCTGTGAACACTGTCTTGAAATTGTGTTCACTGTACCTGTGCCTTTGCAGGCAAAATGAATCTTTATGGGTTTTCCTTTGACTAATTGTCTTAGTGGATTTTTGTAAATATGACCTCTCCCTTGAGTCCTGGTATAATTCCATTTCATTCTTTCATACAAATCCTAAGCAGCTGTTTTAATAGCAGATGAACAGTCTGATGGATTTTTTGTAGTTTTTTTTTTAATTACAGCTGGAACTGGTATGGCTGGTATTTTTATCTTTTTTGCTAAAGTTGCATATTTCTGTTAGGTACAAACAAGAGAGAACTACCACAGCCTTCTCCTCAGACTGTGCGTAGGGAATCAGATAACTAAACTGCTATTGAATTTAAGCATGAAACGTGGGGCAGTTTCATTCTTCAGGATGCCTAATTGTATCACTGAGGAAGTGATACCTATAATAGGAGCAGCTATAAAGAAACTATTTGAATGACAGATGAAACTTCTCTCATAAGGCTGAGAAAAGAGGGAATTTTTTTCCAAGTTCTTAGAAAAATGATGTTTCATGCTCCCTTAAAACTAAGTGTGTTTTCGTTCCACAGAGCCCACACTTTCTGTCTTTGGCCAGCTTGGAGGCAAACTCTAAACTCTGGTCTTAACCAAGTTTAATGCTGTCTCTAATAGATGATGTGAAATTTTTTCTTAAAAATTTAAATAAACAATAACTGAATATAGCATTCCTTACAGTTCTTACTCTTTTTGGTAGGGAGTGTTCTTTTGATTTCTAGAAGTAACTGTTTAGTTGTTCAATGAGAAATAATAAATGACAGAAGGGGGGGAAAATGTCTTTTCCCTGGAGTATTTGCTTGTTACTTGCCATGGCAATACTGCATGTAGTAGCTGCCAGTGTTTGCATTTCCAGTCTCAGATTTGGAGCAAAGAAAATTAATACAATGTAATTTTTAGTTATCTAAGCCTAAATCTTGACGTATTTACTTCAGAATCGGTGCAGTGATTTAGTTTGAGCATGAGGTCAGGTGCGTTGTTGTGAAAAAGGGGAGCAGCCCCTACATATTACTTGCATAAGTGCCATTGATTCTTAAGTAATACCTTTTGTGCAAGTAAGATCTGAATCAAATTGTCTAAAATTTGACCTGATTTACACACAGAGATCACAGAATATGAACAATCCCACCATTTTTTGCTAGAGCTGTCACTACCATGCACAGGCATGCTTCTGGTTCCATCTTTTTCTGTTGTGTGGTTTCATATTGACTTGATATTATTCGTGAGTGAAGGGCTAACGCAAGAAAGATACTACTTGATCCCCAATAGGAATAGGAGTAATAGGAAACAGAACTGAACTCAGCACAATGGTACTAACCATAATGCAAAGAAACTTCCTCAAATCTGTACATCAAGCTTTGTGCTAGTCCTCTTTTTATACAAGCTGCTCCCAGTGATCAAAGTACCAGTCAAGACATTATTTTTACATTAGTCTTGAGCAATTAAGGTAAACACCTGAAATTAGGAGATCGCTTTTATCAGATTACAATTATCCCTGATGTTCCAGTCAAGAAAAAAAGAGGAACACAAAAAAACTCCAGAAATCCAGTTCATCATATCCACTGAATGATCTCCAATTCTCTCCGATGTCCTGTTCTACTTTTCAACACTTTAAGTCTCACATCAGTAGAAAGGTGGCTAGCAAAGAATTTGGAACATAAAGGAAGATTACGTTATGAAGAAGTTGAATGATTTTTTCTTTCTCATGCTTTTCTATTTTTTCTTTCTCCTGCTTTGGAAAGATGGACACTAAAATTGGTTTTGAAATTTTGAAACGTTAAGTAAAACTGTTTCTTAAAGTATGATGCCAAGTGTACCATTGTATATTCTCTGCCATAGATGTGCCCATAGGAGCCTAGCGTCTCACAGGTAAAAGCTCGTACAAAATATTCAGTGAAGTTAGGGGATTTTGGCTGAATCAAGGAACACATGAAAAAATATGATCGGTGGCTCTCAGGATTAATCTACAAAGCCATTCTCAATGCCTTTCAGGAAGGTGTCCTATGACAATTGAAATGACATAGGATTGGGCCGGGAATCTGTGTCAAGCAATCGCCAGGTTGTTTGCGGACTTTCTACCAGTTTCATATTCTCCACACTCTTCAAAAAGCTGGCCTTCTTCCAGAGATTATGCTGGGCATTGGCTCATGCTCTGACTTTTCTTTATAACGTTGATCTCAGCTGCCGAGGAAGTGCTTGCTTACATATCTACATTTCAAGATAACAACTAAATACTTAAATGCCAACAAGTAGTTTCCCGCCTCCTATATAGTATCATAGAAGTCTCTTCTCGTAATTGTGTTTCCCTTCTTCCTCCATTCTCTCCAAGGTTCATTACATTTGATGCTGAATTCCCTTTAGTGTGGGAGGGATTTCTGCAAGAAGAAAAGGTCCGTTTTAGTTTTATCTCTGGTCCTTGATTTTTGATCAGATTTTAATACTACTTAGTTCTTGGGTTCATAAAAGCCAGATTATGCAATTTTGAATGATTTTTAGCAACATATATTTAAATACCTTTGCCAGAACTAAATTCTCTAAGGATTAATCCAGCTGCAAATGCCACTTGGAACAGAATATGACAAATGCTGTATTTTCTCATAATGCAGCTCTGTACTGCAATCAAATAGACACCCATCCATGCTTTTTTCTTACACATTCAGAAGTATTACTAGCATGCCCAGTTGATTATATAAAATCTTACTTAAGGGCTCCAAATGTGAAGTCTTTAGATTGTCTGGGTAATGTAAAGGTACTCTTGAGATATTTTTACATTTGTGTGGTGCCAAGATTAGTTCCACACATACACCTTCATCCTAAGTCAAGTTGGTAATAAGCATGACTATGATAAGCTGACTGTGAGAGAGTCAGCCTTCCTAGAAGAATTGATTGAGAAAAGAGAGCCCATAGCTGCCTTAGTCGAACCGCTTCGAATTTAAAATGCGCATCAGAGCAGGCCGGATTTACTCAGCAAAACTCAGACACTGACTGTGCAGCCTAAGCAGGCTTATGGTTTGCATTTGTTGATAATTTTGTCTGCTTTCTTGTTAATTAATAAATTTTTTTCCTTTAGTTCTTCTCTCTTCTAATGTCATGTATCTTTGCGTTCATGCAAAATCTGTTCTAACTGTTGAGAAAATTGCTATTCCCAGTATTTAATGCTAGCATCTGCTGTGAAGAATTGCTTTGCGAAAATGAAGAATTTGTTATTTTTTGTCTGCATTTAGTATTAACTTAATTAACATAGAATATTAGGTTATTCTGCTTCTGAATTATTAATCTTTTAATATGTAGTTATGTCTAAGCTTTATACGAATTACTATTTTTAAAATCAGTAAATTGTAATGGACTCAACTAAGCAAATGTGACTAGAAATAATTGCTTTTCTTTATTAGTTGATTCTGCTTTTTTGGTTGTCAATATGTAGCATATCCTGCAACTAAAAAATATTTGAGTGTTATCGTCAATATAATTAATGCTGTGATAGTTATGTCGGGTAACTAGCTTTTCCATTCCCATTACTACTGGAAAGTGATAGAACTGTCAGAAAACAATCAGTTTGGCATGGCAGTTTTGTTACCACTTTCCAAAATTCATGGGTGTGGTGAAGAATTTCATCAAGTTTGTCACGTTTACCAATGAAGGGATATTTTAGGATAACTTTATTGAAAAAATGCAATTAAATTTTGTGAAAATTAAATTTCAAAGACAAATTTAGTGGAACTGTACTTTTTGAAAAATCTCAAGTCTTAGAAAATAACAAATCTTCAGCGTTCTACTCTTTTTTCTATCTACATGTTTAGTCTCTCTCTTTCATGTGTTGTAATTTTGTGTTTGGTTTTATGCTATCCTTTAGATTACTGTGTTCCGCATGGGTTCTGAAGGGCAACAGGACATTGAGATGTCTATCTTAACTGCTCTCCTCAAAGGTGGGTTTTGCAAGCAAGTAGGAAGGATGCACAATCCCAAGAAGAGACAGTCCTATACACTGTCTGAGGTTCACTCTTGATGTTAAGTTTTTGATTTATTCGCTTGGATTCTAACAAGTAACCCGAACATGTTTGGCTTAAGGTTCAGATTAGCTTGAAGCATAAAATCTAGATTGAAAGTTTTGTGTGGCTTTCCTCACCTGAAAGCCTGGGAATGCCGCAACAACTATAATACTGATATTTCAACACATTTTATTGCAGTTCTGGCATTTATTAATGTTAAAGCTAGAAAAAAAGGTGGGAAGATTAAAAGACTATCTGGATTTTTCCAGATCTCAGATTGTGCTCTTTAAGCCTTAGGACAAAATTTAGGATCAGTTCCATATCTATTTGGAGTTTGTTATGTTTGCTGAAACAATTGTTTTCTGTCTGCAGGTATATAGCAGTTGTATGGGCTCAATAAGGGATCACTGGAGCCCCCAAAGCTAAGAAATAAAGAGAGGAATTAGTAAACTCACATCTACAGCATCAGCCAGAGGAGCTGAGAGGAGGGGTCTTTTAGAACAGTTAAATGTCTATCTTTAGCATCAGAATATAAAGTCAATGTGGGCACTTTAAAGAAAAAAGGGAGAGAATCTGGTTAATCCTTTTGAAATTAGGATTATGGGGTTAAATGGAAGATGCTATAAATTGATTTGATGAATCCACTACTTTGTGGTAGAATTATTCTAATGGTAGTATGATATGAAGTCAGGTGTGCTGTTCTCTAGTTCTTGGAGAAGTGAATTATAGAAGGTTGTCCAATCTTGTTTCATCATGCATGAAATACTAAACATCTGTGTGTTTCTCTTTAGGTACCAATGCATCTGCTCCAGACCAGCTCAGCTTGGCTTTGGCCTGGAATCGTGTAGACATTGCACGCAGCCAAATCTTTGTCTTTGGACACCACTGGCCAGTAAGACTAAGTTTTCCTAGTCATATTGTTTGTTAACAATTTGAAATAAGTGATGGAATATTCACACCTTGAATTTTGTTGGCAGGAGAAACAGTATTAAATTCTGTCTTATGCCGAACTGATGTAGGATATCTCATTAATTAAGAATGACCTCTTTGTTTTGAAATTTCTTTATACTGCCATTTGCAAATATTTAGCAATAATTTAAACTCTGTGAAAGAAAGAAAAGCAGAAAAATAACCTTATTTAAGATTCCTTGTGGGATTTGAAAGCAAAAAAAAAAAAAAAAAGGCACTTACTGGAAACAATCTGTGGCCTTACATACAGCTGGACAATAGCAGTCCTGGTCACCCCCAGTGAAGTTGTGTGATGCACTAGCGTTGCCTAGACTTCTGACTTTCTGTGTCATTGACATGTGCTAGCAGTTGCCAAGGTCTCCAGCTACCTATTAAAGTATGTAGCAAGGAAATTCATGGAGCTGCTTAGAAGGAATTGTTTGCTCACTTCATTAACAGCTGTGAAAATCTCTATTTGGATTAATGGAGCAAAATCCTGATGACCAGAAGAAACCATTGCAGAAAACAGGCCTCTGGCAGGCAGAGCTGTGCCAAATGAACTAAGAAGCAGATCTTCAGTAAAGCTTTAGGTCCTGAAATTGGATTTTCTTTCTCAAATTATTGGAGTTTGGTGCTGCACTAGTTGAAGTCAGTGGCGAAACACTGCAGTGCCTTTGTTCATCTGTGTAACTGAAATCCTCTATTTAAGCCACTTTCATGTCTCACTGTATTGATGCTTTTTGCTTTACTGTGTGAACCATCTGGCGTTGAATTACTATAAGGTGTCATGAGAAGACCAGCCTAAAAGAGGCAGTAAGAATGAAGTGGAAGAATTTTTTTTTTTTTAATTAGTTGTCTTTCCTGAAACTGTGCAATAAAATGACACTCAAAGGAATACTATTTGTGTGCACGCTATACATAATGGTGAGATTTATTTCATTTGGAAGCCTGTATAATTACATTTAAACAAATGTGGCTGCATATGCTGTTTTATTCCTTCACTTATAGTAATGTGATGTTTCCAATTTTGAAGGTTCATTAAAATGCTTATACAGAGAGGATCTAATCATCCTAAAGATGACGAAGTACTATTATTATAAAACATTTGCTTGGACGGAATGTTCCAATCTCCATATTATTGTGGTTAGATTCAGAGGTACCACCTAGCAGCTGAAGCCAGTTATTGCTTTTGCCTATTTCGTACTCATACTCTGCAACAATTTGCGGAAACAGTATCAGCCAACTGTGATTCACTGTCATTTCAAATTCATAAAGATTGTTTTCAGACTAGCCTGTGCTGCAAGTTGGCAGCTGCAGTTTCGTCCCGGCTTACGAATGGATTCCCGGTAGCTAGGCAGAGAAGATTTCAAGATGAACAAAACGACAGAAAACAAGCCTTGTTGAAGGGTTGGTTCTATAGTTCTCCGTGCAGAGCACAGATAGTTGTAATCCAGTTTACATGTTCGTGGAGGTTATATAACCTAAGCATTAGCTGGAGCAAGTTAAGCCTCCAAATCACAGACAAGTAGTGTCAAGTTATTTGCATCGGTGCCTGCCTGTCTTGGGTAGATAGGTTGGAAAGGGGAAGGACGTTGCAAAGAGTAAATGTGTCTGAAGACGTATAAACAGAAATATTGTCTGCAGAATGTAAACTGAACCAGTTAGTGGCTCTCTTTCCTCTCTTTTCTGCTTCCACAGTATGGATTCTATTTGGCATCATGCAACATTCTTGTTAAGTTCTTTCTGTCCAACTCCTTATCCTGCTTGTTGCTATTTATTCTGACAACTATTGCTTTCACTGAGAGCAAAGAAACTTAAGTGTCACAAAATTGAGTAGTGTTTCTTCCGAGTCCTCTCGCACTGATTTTATTTTGCGAGAGAAATCCTCCACAGTCTACCTATTTCACTACTTTGACTTTCAGTGTTATTGACTACATTATACCTAACAGCTTTAAAAAAAGTATAAAGCTGTGGCTGTGCAAAAAGGTCCTTATACTTAAGGAAATTGCCGTTTTTAGTTGTCTGCATGTGAGAAGTGGTGACTGGGGAGTGAGTTCAATAGGAGTGTATTTGATGAAGTAGTCACTGTACGATCAATTAGATTTCTAATACTTCTGATGCATTATTAAATACAGCCTTTAGGGAGCCTTACAGCCCCTGATGGTACAGCTCCTGAGAAGGAAAAGAAATCTCCAGCAGCTCAGACTAAAGCAGCCAGGGGGAAAGGAAAAGGGAAGAAAAAGGGAGGAAAAGGAAAAGAAGAGCCAGAAGAAGAAACAGACCCAAGAAAGCTTGAACTCTTGAACTGGGTGAGATGAAAGTATTTGTATTAAAACTGTTGAAGAATTCTTTCTTTTTTTTCATCCTGGGGGACAAAGAGAGAAGGAAAACACACATTTTCATTCTATAGAATGCTCATTTGCACATTCTCATAAGATCAGCAGTAGATTCTCCAGGTATGCTGTTCAGTCTTTGAGCCAGAAATCCCTCTCTCATCCCACGTGCACCACATGCAGCCATAATACAACAGTATAAGTCAGTGCTTATCTACTGCATCTTCTTCCCTGCACTTGTCAGAAGGAAGTAGGAACACCAGTGAACATCATCATCCTTCCTTGTACATGTTATTTATCCAGTGAAGGCAGGTTAAACATCTCCATTTCTAAGTGCTTCTTTTTCCAGGTGCAGTAGGTTAGATGGTTCTGTTGTGTGGATTAAAGTTCATGTGTCAAGGGGATTGCTGCTCAAGGGGTTTTCCCCTCTCCTACTGAGTTCTAACCCCTTAGACCATGTTAAGAGAAGATCCATTAGGCTTCCTGACCAACATTTTCTAAAGGCAAAGCTAAGTTGGTGAAGGAAGAGGAAGTTCTTCTTCCCAAATGATTTGAGTCTTTCTGCCTCTGTGAGGCAACAGTTTGAGTGGATGATACATATGCGAGTTATCAGGGTAAATTATGTCAGCCTCTTCTTAAACATATACAGTGCATTCTCCTTAAATTTTAACTTGTTCCTATCATGTTGAGCCAGCAAATCTCTTTTTCACATAATGTGTCAAGCGTGGTATGCCTCGTTTAGTTAAAAATACTAAACAAAATGATTGAAAGCTACAGTTGTATTGCTAAATGTTTCTTTCACTGCTCTTCTCTTGCCCAAGACCTCGTGGGAAAACTCTACCATCTGTATTGACTTGCACATGGGTAAAATGTCATTTTCTAAATTCCTTTTCACTTACAGATTAATCAACATATTTGGGAACTTGGGAATATCCTAAGTAATGAAAATGTTTGTGGTTGTTGGCCAACCAACTCTTCTGTGCTCATGTAGTCTCACATTCTCCATGCTGCAATTCAGGTGAATTCCCTGGAGCAGGCTATGCTGGATGCACTGGTTCTGGATCGAGTGGACTTTGTGAAACTACTTATTGAGAATGGAGTGAACATGCAGCACTTCCTCACTATTCCTCGACTGGAAGAACTTTATAACACCGTGAGTGAGCAGAAATAGTAAAATGCCCTGTGGTAACTTTGTATTTAACAGGGGCATCCTTTTTGTTCTTGTCCTTCTGAGGTATGCTAGTTTTTCCAAAAAGCTCTGATCCCTGACAATACACAGATGTTGGATAGCGGTAAAGGGAGCCATTGCTACTACATATAGTGTCCTGTTGTTTCCCTCCTTATACACTTTCCTAATTAATAAGCCTACAGCAGCTTTCAGAAGCTATTGCAGTTTGTTATGTAAATATAGTGATGTATTTAAAATGCACGTTCAGAACACTTAAAGAACTAATGTAGATAGTAAAAATTTAATACCAGCCAGTAGTGGTCATTTACTTTTAATCTCAATTACTTTTCATGTATGTATACTTTAATATTATTGAAATAAGCCTGTAAATTTGGCAAAGTACTTACACAGCAACTTTTATTCTTATCACATTGCAGAAGTCAGTATCATTTTTCCTTGTGGCCCAGCAAAGCAAAATGTTTTTCCCAAAACCACAGAACATCATGCTTTTTTATTCAAATTATCCCCGGCCCAACCCGCAGCAAATTCATCAGGAACATAACTATTTCTAGACTGTTTTTCTTCCCATCGGTTAAGTGGCAAGTAGTCTAGGGCAGCATTCATACAACATATAATCTCAGTCTGGTCCTCCAGTCCCTTTATGGCTCCTGCAGCAAGTACAAGTTCAGATAATACCACAAACTGCTGTGACTTGAATCACCACATAAAGGATTATGAGAAAGGGGTTACACAGCTCTTGATAGAAATGTGTTTGTTATTGTAGCCCAGTTCCTTCTTTTTACCCCTTCAGAGTGTGACGGCACATGGTTGCCTAAAGTTCTGCTTACAGTGCCGGATCATTACTTACATTTGTGTTTGCAAAAAATCTGAAGAATTGAAGCTCTAATGGACCGTGAATTATTTTTGTTTCAGAGATTGGGTCCACCAAATACGCTGCATTTGCTAGTCAGAGATGTGAAAAAGGTAAGCTTAACTAACAGCAGCATTACATTTGCATGATTACATTAACTGTGTAAGTCAACAGTAAAAGCAAGCATAGCATGAGGGAAAGCAGACATTTGAAATTAGATGGTAGCTGTTAAGAACAGGAAAGTTAAATTACTTCCTATGACAAACAGTGATGTCAGTCTAAATCAGGTATGGCTATACTGTATTGCTAGTAATTTAAAAACTAAGGAGAGGAAAGTTAAGCTCTAGTAGTGTAATGTATCATTTGACATTTAGGTTGATACTGTTTTTTCTCTACAAGAAGCTCCCAATGCAGCATTACAAAGGAGGAGTGGAAGGAAAGGCCTGCTAGGTTAACTGGAAGCCCCACTCAAGAGCACAAAATTTGTTTCCTTTTGTTTGTTTCCTTGTGTGTTTTTTAGTTACTTTTCTCCCATCAATCCTACTTTTACCTGGGAGAAAATCTGTCCTTTTTCTTAGTGCTAGAAGTCCTAAATTTGTTACTCATTTGTTTCTATTACATGTAAATTTGTTCATTATATGTGAAGAGGGTCATTGTAAGATTTGTTGTTGTATTTGCTCTCTTTGAGGCTTTGGAGCTTTTACTCAGTAAAATTCAGCTACACGAAATAGCCTGTATTCCTTTTCGCAAGGAAAACTCCCATTTATTTCCGGGAGGTTTACATGTGGGAATTAGGCAGTACTGGGTTAATGTATAATTCATATTGATCTGTTTCATAGTTTAACACTTTTCTCATTCAGTGTTTGTCTTTTTGAGTGTTACTAATGCTCTTCTGCATTCTGCTTTTTGTCTGTCTCTCCTCCTTGTCATTGCATTTTCATAGCTCACTCATTCAGCGGCAGTCTCGGGGATTCGTTTGGGTTAACATGGAGGTGATGTGTTTGCTTAGGATATAGTTGTTTCATCATAGCAACTGCTCAGTGGTGCTGTAGAATCAGTTATTGTTATAGAATGTGTCTTGAACAACGAAGCACAGGTGTGAGCTCATGATTCTAGCAGAGTCAATACCACTATCCAGTTTTCAAGTGTAACATTGGAAATTATAGTTTGCCTTTTTCTTTGATTCTGGGCTGCCCATTAATCTAAATCATGTTCTGCATTGTAGTCTTAACTCTGTAGATAATACTATGATGAAATCTAAGTTTCCATAAAATGTAAAGTATGCCTGATATTCAATGTGAAATTAAGTCATGCTTTTATACTGGATTAATGATAATCAGTACAAAGTTTTTTATTTTCATCAATATAATCCTTGCAAACAACTCAGGCTTGTATGGACACTGCCATATTGTGTGAGTAAATCAAGTGAAAATTTGTCCTCAACTATAAATACTGCCAACAACAAAACAGAAAAAATCTGGCCCCAAAAAATTTTCATTATGTGAATCAGTTATCATTAATTTTGTACAAATATTCAGAAACTGAAACCAGTGTGGCTGTAAATAATACCTGTGTGCCAATTTAAACATGACGTGATATGTCTAGCCAGGCAATTTAATATATGTTATGTTTTCTTATCCTAAGTCCTTATTTTGTTTGGGTTTGTTTTTTTTTTTTTTTGGTAGGGAAATCTTCCACCAGATTATCATATCAGCCTAATAGATATTGGTCTTGTACTTGAATATCTCATGGGTGGAGCTTATCGCTGCAACTATACTCGAAAAAGTTTTCGGACTCTTTATAATAATTTATTTGGACCAAAGAGGGTAAGAATGAGTTCATTCTGGATGTGGCCATCGTGCTGATGGTAAAAAATAAGTAATACTTTGTTCCTTTGTCTTTGTGAAACACTACATGTTAAATTCTAAAGAAATGCTGCAAGACCGAAGTTGAAACTCTGGTAGTGAAGTTATATAAGGAACCTGTAAAACACCTATGGTAAAGGATGGGAGGACCCAAAAGGTGGTAAATACATTGATCTGGAGGTGATATTTCCTCCTATTTCAGTAGTTTACAATCCAAGCATTCCTAACTGTGGTGTTTGCATAGTTACTTATTCCTACTCGAAGCTGTAGCTCTCTTATAACTGTAAATTATATTGGTCAAGCCAGGCCTATTGATCAAGTAATTATAGCCAAAAGTAGCATTAACTTGGGTAAGGCAGAGAGTTTAGTCTGAACACAGAAGAGCTATGAACCTGTTACAGTAAGTCCTGTGAAGAAGTACTGTGAGCATAAATCTTACCCTACGGAAGCCACCACAATCTCAGTAAAGCATTTCATAATCATGTACCAGTCCTGAGAATATCAAGCATGGCCCTTGCTTTGTTAAAAAGTCTATTCTAAGCAAATAGGATAATTTTCTTCATTAGCTTATTTATTTGTTTTGTTTACGTCAAGTGAAGCTTCCTAACCTAATTACAGAAAGCCCCACACTAGGAAACACATTAGGAAACTAGCCCCACAAATGGTCAGAAGGCCACTCAAAGCCCAAGTATTCTGTAGCCAATATATAGTACATACATAGTGTAGTACTATCTGATGGAACAAACAAATAAACCTTTTACATAAAATGTAAAACAGAGATTTCACAATAGAACAGAGGGATTTTTTTAATGGGAAATTGAGAGAGGTTTGAAGAGCTATTATATTTTATTACTGTTTCCTATGGTATCTTCACCCTGTGTATGCTTAGAAGCACTATTTTTTTGAGCTTTTGTGACCATGTGGTGATTTGAATTCTCAAAGTGTATTATTGAGTGATTCATTTAACTCTTCCATCTGAAACAATATATTTCACTTGAGTGCAGGATGGAAAATATTTTCTAACCCATTGCCTTCCTGCAAATACAATTATGAGGGAAATTAATTAATTGTACCATTATTGGTACAATTATTTAGAATAGTAAGTTTAATAATAAATACTGTACATTTGTAAATGAAAATGTGTTTTTCCTTGGTATTGTTTGGTCTTTGAATTTTCCCTCCCATCTAACTGATTTTCTTTTCTATTTTTAATATTCAGCCAAAAGCTCTTAAACTGCTAGGGATGGAGGTAAGTTGGATTTATTGTAAAATACTGTTTTTATTACAGTATTTCTTGGTACAGTTCTACTCTTGCTCTTAGCTTTTTCACTATTACTGTGGCTTAAAGTAAATTTCAACTAGACAGGATCTTCAGTTTGCAAACAGCCTGTGAAATACTTCTGACATTTTTTTATGGGTAGGGTCTTGAGAGCTGCTTAAAGCTTTGCTCAGTAGTCTTCAGGCATTTTTTAGCGCTATTATGTAATAGCACATTCCATGTTGAAACATACTGTAGATTTAATCATTCAGATGTGAACATTGATGATATTGAAAAGATAATGTGATCCAGTAGTGCTACTTCTGCTCAAATCCCCTTTAACCATGAAGTAATAATTTATGTATAAATGAGGTTTTATCATAGAGAAAACATTTAACTGGAGTGAAAAAACAAGGTGGTCTGACACGTTAGATCCTGTCCACCACTATAAAACATCCTTGCTACCATGATGGCACCATGCTTTGTAGATGATGAAGCTGACCCAGAATTTTGGGTGCAACCCCTGCCTCAATTATTTGTGTGTCTGCAGAAATTTTGAATTGATCAGAATCAAGTCTGGGATGATACCTAAAAACTCACTCTGTTTTGGAGGTAGTTGCTTTTGTTTCTGAAAAAAGTATTAACATAGACCAGGTAAGCATTTACACAAAGAGGCTAGGTACATTTGTCTATTAAGTATGCTTTTATTAACGCTGTGATAGTATTCGAACACAGTATATGTACATGTTGCTTGTGTTACATTTGATGTGAATGATACCCACACACAAAAGCCTGTATTTCCCCAAACAGATAAGCAGCTTTCTTCTCTGCAGAGAAAGTCCAGGTTATGTTTAATCCCTCTCGTCAGCTTCCTGTTTTCTAATGGCTCAAGGCCAGACAGAAGCTCAGCCCCTCAGAGATGCAGCCCTTTTTAATCAGCGTTGATCACACGTAGGTTGCTTAGTGCTTCTCCAAAAGCACATTTTGATTTTCCTATTTCTTTCAGTGAGAAATGTTTTATGTGGCACAAACTGAAGTGTTCTCTCCACTTGACAGTGGATGTAGCCCACTCCCTTCTTCCAAGAGAAAGAAAAGGTGAAAAGAAAAATGAACATTTCTTTTGCTGAAGTGGTCAGTAAATTGATGCGAATCCAAGCGTTTGGGTTTTTTTCATTTCCAGTGTTAGCAGCTCTAAACCAGGAAGTTTAGACTCCTTAGCACTTTGTCTTTCTCACCCAGGGTTTTGTTTTGATTTGATTTTCCTAGTGTGGGGACGGCCTAATTTTTGGTCCTTCATTTGAGATTTTATGTCCTGTGCTTCAGAGATGCTCAACACTTTCTTCATGTGCATGCAATTAATGACCCCTGAATTTTCCATAAGAGACAGAAGTCACCGCTTGCAGTTCTTAAAACTGCTGGAAGAGAAATGCATACTTAATTGTTGAGCTGAAGAGTCGTGTTTGGAAACCTATGGTGTGAGGCTGAACCCTGAATTTGGATTTAAGTTCATATTTTGTCAAAAAATAGTGCATTATGCTGAGCTTGCTTGAACAGGAACTAATTTTGTAGAATGGTAATTGCTTTAACTTGCAATCCACTTCTGAGATTGGAATCAAGGTCTACAATGATGATGAGCTCTGCCTACATCTATATATGCAATGTTCTTCCTACATTATTTAAACCCTAATTTTCCCAATCATGGCTTTTCTCCCTTCAGGATCCTGCTTCATTGTCAGTACTTCCCTTCAGTTACTTCCATGTTGGTTCCTGTAGTAATGGCCTATCCTCCCTATCCCTTTAAGAAATGGGATACTTATACCTTCCGTTTGCACTGCATACATAAGAGGAGATTGCTTATTCAAAGGTGAAGACTCCCTTTAGTATTTTGCTGTTCTTAAGGACGCTATCTGCCTGACTTTTCCATTTGCATGTTACCACTCTCTCCACCTGCATGTCAGTCTGAAAACTGCTTTGATACTTCTAAGATATGCAGCACTGTTCTTCAGGAATAAATGCAGAACTATCAAATCAGAAATTACAGTGGAACCTATTCATAGTGAATTCAGGTTTGTTAAAGCTCCATTGACACTACAGTGGAATTCATTAAATATTAATTCATCGCAAATCAACTTGTGCAATTACACATGCGGTAGAGATCTACTTACAATGCAGTGTAAAGTGATGCCTTCAGTACAATAGGGTTCTACTGTACTTATCCAAGATGGGTGACTTGTAATTAAGTATGCAAGATATGGTTCTCTGAATAAAATATTAAACTGTGTGTGCTAGCCCAGTGCCTGCTCTGTCACATGTTCTTCATAGTTTTATCGCTATTGGCATTCATTGTAGCAAACAGCAAAAACAAATTAGAACTTTAACTATTAATATGTCCTTTCAATACTTGTTCTGTCCATGCTGCCATTGTCATGTAAGCTGTTAAAAATTGATGGGAACATTTTTCTTCTTTTCTTCCCAGGATGATGAGCCTCCCACCAAAGGGAAGAAGAAGAAGAAGAAGAAAAAGGAGGAAGAGATCGATATTGATGTGGATGACCCAGAAGTCAGCCGCTTTCAGTATCCATTTCATGAACTGATGGTATGGGCTGTGCTGATGAAACGGCAAAAGATGGCACTCTTCCTTTGGCAGCGAGGGGAGGAAACCATGGCCAAGGCACTTGTGGCCTGTAAACTGTACAAGTCTATGGCCCATGAGTCTTCTGAGAGTGAGCTGGTGGACGACATCTCTCAGGATCTGGACAACAACTCGAAGTTAGTAGACGCAGGGCAGAATTTATGTCTACTTGATGTAGGGGGTTGTCTGACCTGCTGAGCAGCTTTACTTTTAGTAAAAGTACAATTGATTTCTAGAATGTAGGTTCACAGAACGCCATTTGGAGCTGATTTATCAAGAATAAACAAGCCAAAATGTGGTCTCAGAATCTGAAGGCAACGCTAGCAAGGGGAAGACTTGCATTTTTTCTGACAGAACACCTTCTTTCTTCAGCTTCTCTCTCTCTAAAACTAGCTAGTTTTATTTCACAAAGTTATTTTCAGGATTTGCTCACATAAATTAAGGGATATCTGATGATATATCTAAACTGGCCTTAAGATGTTTTCGGTCTAAGCTAATTTTCTCTGGTCACTAAAAATTTGTTTGGAACTTTTGTAGACTGTCCCAAATCAAGCTTGAGACTCAGTTGTTCTTGTCATTGTACATGTGTGTGGAAAAGCATGACCCCCAGTGAACGAGGGGTGGGGGTGTGTAATTGATTTCTAAATCAAACTTCACTCTATCTTGTATTTTCCAGAGATTTTGGCCAGCTGGCTGTTGAACTCTTGGATCAGTCCTATAAACATGATGAGCAGATTGCCATGAAACTACTGACCTACGAACTGAAAAACTGGAGTAATTCTACCTGCCTGAAATTGGCTGTGGCAGCTAAACATAGGGACTTCATTGCTCACACATGCAGCCAGATGCTCTTAACAGATATGTGGATGGGGCGACTACGCATGCGGAAAAACCCAGGCCTTAAGGTTCTGCAGTTGTTTTCAAAGATGTAGTTTGTTGCATGTAATACTACATTATACATAGTGTATGAATAGAACAAATTGGCTTACTAATTATAGATGCTTTAAGAACATACCTGTTTTAAAGCTAATTTTTTTTATTTCCAAATTCAGGATATCTAAGGAACATTACCTCATAACAAAGGAAAATATAAATCCATAAAAGTTGAGCATGACTGGAGTCTGAGAGCAAAGTTGTGGCTTTCAATGAATGATGAGATCTGTTCATTGAAAACATACACCTTTGATTAAAAATTAGTTGGATACAAGCAAAAAGATCTCCAGTAGGGGTCCACGCAATGGGAATAGAGAGAAAATGAACCAGACATGGACACATGCTTCTCACATTGCTTAATATTGTACCAGAAGACACAGAGTTGAGACTCAGTGTTGAAAAGAGTGAAATCTGTGCAATTGCATTGTGTGAAACTATGTGATTTTTATTTCCCTCTTCTGTGATTTGATGATATGGTCTCTCTTACTGATTTTTATATTTCTGAATTGTTGGATTTACAAAAAAATGAGTAACGTGAGGAGTAATGTGAAGAGAAACATCAGTGAGCCAATGTTAAGGAAGCAGAGTTGTGTGTGTTTTCAGGTGAATATAATCCTATCTGTTATATTATGCAGTTGCTGTCGCCCATATGGAGGCCCATCATGATGATGCCACCTTAAGTCTCATCTCCTTATTTCTTTAATTCCCTCATCACTGAAAAAGTGCCATGCCTATGTTCCCAGGTCATACTGCCAAGCTTCCTGACATACACATTGCACCCTCTCTGTCATTCTCAATTTATTTCCACTTTCCCCTATCTCCGTCTTAAACCTGTTTAAAATCTTCAGGCAAGTGTCCTGCCTTTCAGATTGCATCACGGTGCTTTCTAAATCTGTTTATTGATTTCCTTTCTTTTCTCCAAAGGATTAATCAATCTGCTAATGTTCTAGTTTCATTACCTGCATTCTTCTTTTTGCTCCTTTTCTGTACTTTGGCAACTCATGCTTGTGTTTCTGTATCTCAGCAATCTCCTATAGTAAAAGAACTCTCCCAGTGCTATCTTCAAAGCTTCTTTTACCTTTCACAAGTTTTTTAACTATTAAAACTAATTATAGTACGTGACTAAAGTAACTATAAACTCCAGTAACAAACCTGAAGCCCTCTTCTAACTGCCACTGTGTCCATTCCATGGAATTTCTCTGCACAACTCTAATACTGCAGCACAATTTCTTAATTGCAGTGTATTCATGGAGATGGGAAGCCTTCCAGGGTGCCATCTTCCCATACAAGATCTTATTGCCAATGCTTCATAAGTACTAGTTACTCATTTTTGTAGGTTTGAGGATAGCAGAGTATCTTGAATACCATACAAAAGAAAATATTGTTTATGGGATTCGCCTTGTTATGAAATCTACTAATGTAAACAAATATTGTTATCTGAGTTGAATTCTTTCTTGTTGTACAGGTTATAATGGGGATTCTCTTCCCTCCCACCATCCTTTTCCTAGAGTTTCGGAGTTACGATGATTATTCTTACCAGACATCAAGAGAAAATGAGGAAGGCAGAGAAAAGGAGGAGGAAAATGTGGTCAGTAATGGAGATTATTAGGAAGTTCTAATATCTCAAGAGTGCTCAGTTTTCTAACTTCTCTGATTATGCTATAGGTCACTCAGGTTAAAATGTCAACTGCCTCTGTGGGATAAAAATCAGTGAAGAGTTTGGGGAGTGTATAGGCTGGATTCTCAGAGTGTGTAAATTATTATTGCACAGATTTACGGAATATGTATCTTCGTATTTTTAAAAAGAGGTCTGTTGCTTAGAGGAAGCATTGTGTAGCTAACAGTTGGCTGGGACTGTAGTTGAGGAAAAGCTACTATTTTTACTATTGTGTATTGATGAAAACTGACAACTTTCATCTTCCAGGATGCAAATGTGGATACAGGCTCCCGAAAAGGAGATGAAGAGAATGGAAATAAAAAACAAAAGAGCCTTCCAATTGGAACAAAGATCTATGAATTCTATAACGCACCTATCGTCAAATTTTGGTTCTACACAGTAAGTCATGTAATTAAACTGATAGTGATTGTTTTTCTCACACCTGTGAAACTTAAAGGATTCCAATGTAAAAATAATAACCAAGTAATAAATAAATAAATAGTACTGACTTTCATGGAATCTGATGAGTAAAGCACTCCCTTTATTCAGAGAAAAATGCATAGACAATGAAACAGAATGAATAACTGAAGCTTCTGCTGTCAGCCTCTAAAGCTCCTACACACTTTGAAGGAGGCCCTGTCTGGCTAATCATATGCCAAACTCAGTGCAAGCTCCACAGTCCAGTCACTCAATCCAAACTAGGCTGGATCTTTTCGCTTTCTAAAGCATCTGGTTCCTGTTCTGCGTTGAAATACACTTTAGGACCCAAGAAGTAATGCACAGTATCAGTGCTTGCCATTTGCTCTGTTGACAGCTAGGCTTAGTTGAGTGCAACCTAGATGGAAGCACAGATCCCAGTCTGCTAAGACCTAATAGGTACTTTCCCCTTATTTAAATAATTAAAACCAATCTAAACAAAATTATTTATTTTTGACAAGCATCTGATTTTCTCTTTAGCACATCAAGAATTATCTGGTGCTAAACTCTGTTTCAATAAAACAGAAAAAGTATTCATGCTACTGCTCATAAATTTCGTGTGTGCCCTGTAAAAAGGATACTGGTTTCTTTTTTATTCAAAGTTAGGACTGCCGATACCTAGTATGTCATAATATTATGTAGGTTTTTAGTTTTAGCACATCGTAATCACAAAACATTATAGTGATCCCTTTCTGCTGCCTATATTAATAATTTAAAAGCAAAATTCCTATTTAATTTCAAAGAAAAGTATTCAACATGGTTTAACAGTGTAAAGAAATTACATTTTAGTAGATTAAAAAAGCCCCAGGCACAAAGGGCCTGATTTAGAGTGCTTTGGAATTGTTGTTTTGCTTCTTTCAACAAATGAAATAATTCAGCCGCCTGGACATATGTTCCACAGCATCTGTCATTCCTTCAGCTGCTGGAGGCCCATGGCTTCTGCCAGTGTGCATGGCAGCTATAAGAAGGGCATTGCAGCAGGCCCGCTTTCTTCAGAGAAGAATGTATTTTTTCTTGTGCAAGTAGGGTTCTTCAACACCTGAATCTTGCAAGCATAGCCTCAATGTATGTGTTCATACATGTTCATATGAATGTCACAATTAGGGCGGGCTATGCTTTCATGCATTATGCAGGCCCCTCAGTTAAGAGGATTTTACTGCCTTCTGTTTGGTGTTTCTACTCTGACATGGTGGTGCAGCCTTCTGTGCTCTTACTGAATTAGGCTTCAGCAAGAAACTTGCTCCTGAGACTAAGGGCTACCTAAAGTAACCAAAATATCTGCAAACCTACTGTTCATGCAGATGGGTTTAAGTAACAAGTATAGGAAGAGGTGTTGTACGGACTGATACATGAAGTCTGTATGCCTCTGGCTTCACATAAAGAGTATATTCTACCTAGATGGTCTCAACCTCATTATTACAGGGTGGAGAAAAGCAAGTGGCCTGTGTGGCTCTTTATTTCCCCTACCCCTCCAGGCAGGTGCTGCTTACAGCCCTGCCTCCCTGTTCTGCTTTAGGTCTGTTTTGGGATGGTGGGTAAACATTTCACACTGAATATCTCATTCTTTAGAAAACTTCATTTTCTTCCTGGAAAAATCTTTTGGTTTATTACTGCTTTGTTTCGCTTTTTTTCTGCAAAGCCATTGAATCCATTTTGGTTTCTTAACTCTGGACTTCTAAGATCTCTGAAGTTTTTAGTTTGGCTGATCACCAAAGACTGCTGTGAGGCATGGAAATGCCAGCATCACCAGTTTGACGTTTATACCAGTAAATGGAAAACTGAGTGATGATAGCTCTGTTGACTTACACTAATAGTCCAGAACTTCCTAATGGAAATCAGTGGAGACTGATTTTTTTTGTGTGTGGAAGTTATCTCAAGTAATTGAATACTGCCTAACTGTGGAAGGATCCTGGGATCCATCATCTAAAGTCCATAAAGAATTTTTTTTTTTTTTTGGTAGATATCATACCTTGGTTACTTGATGCTATTTAATTATATCATCTTGGTGCGGATGGAACGGTGGCCATCAGTCCAGGAATGGATTGTCATCTCGTACATTATGACGTTGGCTTTGGAGAAAGTAAGAGAGGTAAAGTCTGATCATACCAACAGCTCATAATCCTTAAAATGAAGCTGGCTCTTAGGGGTAATAATGGCATGGACTTGTGCAGAGGGTTGAGAAGCCATACATGAGAGAGAAGATTCTCATATCCTCAGAGTCCCAAAATGCCCATCACTGGAGAAAGTTTCATTTATAATCCTTTCCCACACATTAAAACCTTCTCTTATTGGTCAAAAAGGTCAGGCAAAAATGCCCTGAGGTCAGTAGTCAAAATGAATTATGTCATTCTCTTATGCGTATTTCCAAGGAAGGGCAGGGCCATAACCCATGAAGGAAATCTCAGTAGGTACTGGCTTTTTATTACTGATGCAGTCCTTGATGAGAACTGCAGGCAGAGAGGTGTTTTGGGGAATTAGCCAGAAATACTATCTGACTGATCTTGTTACTTTTGTATGAGGAAGATAGCATAAAAACTTCTATTGTATTCACATGCTGTAGTGTGGTTTGCACTTAGCCTATCCTTCTCTGATTCACAATTCTCATATTTCATACTAATTTGGAGATAAATATAGATGCCAAGTCAGTAAGCCAGATCTCCTGGTTTAAATGTTATTGATTAAAGCCTGTAATAAAAAAAGGCTTACTAAAGCCAAAATAGAAACAAAGATGAAAACGGGGTCCAGAGGAGGGCCACGAAAATGATCGAGGGCTGGAACAGCTCTGCTATGAAGAAAGGCTGAGAGAGTTGGGGTTATTCAGCCTGGAGAAGAAAAGACTTTGGGGAGACCTTATTGCAGCCTTTCAATACGTAAAGGGGGCTTGTAAGAAAGACAGAGAGAGACTTTCTACCAAGACCTGTAGTGACAGGACAAGGGGCAAGCGTTTTAAACTGAAAGAAGGTAGGTTTCAATTGGACATAAGGAAGAAATTTTTTATGATGAGGGTGGTCAGACACTGGAACAGGTTGCCCAGAGAAGTTTTGGATGCCCTGTCCCTGGAAGTATTCAAGGTCAGGTTCGGCGGGGCTTTGAGCAACCTGATCTAGTGAAAGATGTCTCTACCCATGGCAAGGCTCTTGGACTAGATGATCTTCATAGGTCCCTTCGAACACAACCCATTCTATGTTTCTATGAAAAGGAAATTTTGCCTGCTAGTAACTAAAAATACTGCTGCTTGAGACAAATTTTGCTGGCAGTGGAGGGGGTCTCAGACACCTATTGAATGTGACAAGATTGGTCTTTTTTCATGACCATTACTTCAAAAATGTAACTTGGAGGTTTTCCTAATGATCTCTTTGTTGTTTTGTTTTGGTTTTTTTTTTCTTATTTCAGATTCTGATGTCAGAGCCTGGCAAGCTGAGCCAAAAAGTGAAAGTATGGCTCCAGGAATACTGGAATATTACTGACCTGGTGGCTATTTCAGTATTTATGATAGGAGCAATTCTTCGCCTACAGAACCAGCCTTACATGGGTTATGGAAGAGTGATTTACTGCGTAGATATAATTTTCTGGTACATTAGAGTACTAGATATCTTTGGTGTGAACAAATATCTGGGACCTTACGTCATGATGATTGGAAAGATGGTTAGTGCCTAAGTTGGTGTAAATTATGTATTTCAGAACTTCATGGGAAATTAAATTCAGTTCTGATTTTAAAAAGAGGTTTTCCATCTGAGTAGGACCCTGAATAAAGGCTGGGAAAAGGTGCCATGTGAATTCCATACACACACGAGATGCAATACTCTTGTTAACAATTGCTTGATTTCACTTTGCCTGCCTTCTGCCTCCCAAAGCCATAGCAATAAGCCGATACACTAGGATCATCCACAAAACCATCAGTTGTGGATAGGAGATGATACAGCAATGGTTGTATCATCTCTGTGAAACCACAGAAGAGGTCTGTTCTGAAAGCACAGCATAGCGCACTTGATGCAAAAGAGAATAGGGATAGCAAAGATTTTAACATTTTAAGTCTTTTTAAATATAAATCTAGTATTCTTTTCAATGACTGGTTTTACTGCATTTTTATGTATGCTTAATTCATGAGCAATAGTTAAAGACAAAGAATAATATCAAGAAAAGTATCCAGGGGAATGTGTGTGTTCTCTTGATACTTTCTTGTTTACTTAACACATGCTGGCAAACAGACGTGCTGGTGCTACTGTACTACCTGGTGATGATAAGAGCCTCTGTATGGTCTCTCCGTACAGATGATTGACATGCTCTACTTTGTGATCATCATGCTTGTGGTTCTGATGAGTTTTGGAGTAGCCCGCCAAGCTATCCTGCACCCAGATGAGGAGCCTTCTTGGAGGCTAGCTCGCAACATCTTCTATATGCCCTACTGGATGATCTATGGAGAGGTGTTCGCAGACCAGATAGACCGTAAGAGTAGAATTCATAGTAAGAGTCTGTTTCCTGTTTCTGAGGCAGATGATCAGATCCAAATTAATGATTGTTTTTAATTTGGAAGTAGTGTTTTGTCTTTATGATTATATTGTTGTTGGTTTTTTGTGATAGACTTCAGAGACTGAACAATTTTCTGATCCCCATTTGCATGTCCTGTCTCTCAGTTTATATTCAAATTCAGTTAACACTGAGAGTGATATAGTCTGGAATATTCTCCTGTCCAAGAGTATAACAGTATTAAGTGTTCTGTTTACTTGCAGGGATCAACAGAGATCATTCTGAAACATTCTTTTGAACCAATGCTTTACTAATAGTCAGTTCCAACAGAAGAAGAAAAAAATAAATACCTTGCACAGGAGATGAAAATACACATATCCTTTCATCTCCAACTCACAGGACAGGCAATGAGCTAATACATTTTTACTCCCATTGATACCTCTATCTACTTTCCAGAAATGTTTCCATTTCATGAATCACTAATGTTCTTCTTTTCTACACCTGTGGAAAAACAAAACAAAAAAAGGAAAACTCTGCTTGATTAGCTTTGGGTGTGGAAATAGCCTTTCTTATACAAAAGCTGCACAGTTTAAAAAAATAACTGTCAGTATTTTAGAGGAGATGGAAACTGTCATGTTACTGCTAGTTTTGTGTTAATATTTGAAATTTGTGCAGACAGTCAAACATGCAGCTGGCCTCCTCTAGTGTGTATCACATAGTTTGCACTTTATCTGAAATAATACAAGCTGCTATTTCAGCATTGTGTATGTGTTATTTCAACCATCTGCATATATTGACAAGTAGTAAAGTGGAAGGCTGAAGAAACTGTGAGGTCTAAGTTCAAAAACGGTAAAAGATCCATCATCATGAGAAACCTTTATACCAAATGTCATTAAAGTGTATTTTAATTGCTTAGAAAGGAATTAAATGTCATTAGTCTGTTTCTGAACAGTGTACACTGTTGCAAAGATCATATCATCTTTGTTTTCCTTATGAATGCTTGTCTTATTAATGTAACTTCTGATACAGTAAATTACTCTTGACAAATAAAAGGTCAAGCCAGTCATTTATTGTCTGATATTGCAGTTTCAGTGCACATGTGAGCCAGGATAAGCTCAGGATCTCTCAAGTGTGTTAATTCTCCCATGGGGAGAAATAGACTGTAACATATCCTTTACCTTTGTGGCTCATAATGTGCATTCAACTCCTACTTTACTTTGAACAAAGAATGTTTGCCAATGTAGACAGTTTGATTTCTCTATAAATCAAAACTCACACCTTACCAACAATACTCATCGCTTTAGTGTAAGTGGTGTCCCAGAGTCCTCTCATGCTTCCAGTCATTTCTCAGTTATATACTCAGCATCCTTTGAATCAGAAATCTTTCTTCAGCAGTGCAAAAGATTTGGGGGAAAAAAAGTTTGGACTTTCCAGTTACACAGGTTCAGTCCAGCTACTTGCTCCACTGACTTTCCCAGGTCGGAAGCTTTGCTGGGTCAGTAGCTTAAACATAAGCTAACTTGAAAATGTTTTTGTTTTTGTTTTAATATTGAAATACAAGTGGCTACGCAAGGAGTTCTACTGGTATAACTAGACTGCATTACAATTATTCTGTAAATTTCTTATGTCTAGAAGTCTATGGACTGACTTCTGAAGATCTTTTTGCTTTCAATAAGAAATGTTCACTCTGGTCTTTCCATGGTTCTCTGTAAACACACCACAAAAGCAACCTCAGAAGTCCTTGGGGCGTGATTGCTATTGGGGAGTGCTGCAATGGATGGCTATAAGCT
>NW_009233407.1:0-1048 GCF_000690835.1 Fulmarus glacialis | reverse complement strand
GGCGTTGGGGGGCCCTGGTGGGAGATGCGTGTCCCTGGGAGCCTGTCCCGGGCCGTGGAAGCGGAGGGGTCTGCAAGGAGAGGCCGTGGAGAAGGGGCTGGCTGGCGACCTCGGGGTCCCGTGCGCAGGGCCTGAGGCCACGCCGGTGGCCCGTGTCACTGTGCTCATTTGCATGTGGGAGCCCATTGGCTGCTTGCGGCATTTCCCAGGAGCCTGCGCTCCCTGGCGCGTCATCAGCGGGGCTGGTGTGTCACAGGGGCCTGGGCTGCCGTTGCCCGCGCTCCTGGAGCGACCGCGCAGGTGTGAGGCGGCGAGAGAGGCGCCCGCCCCCCTTTTTTGGTGATGAAACTAGATGATTGCCAGTCGTAATCAGTGTTGGTTGGTAATGGGTGGGTATAAGGGTGCAACCTTCAGAGAATGCCTGTTTGTTCATACTGTTTCTGCTTTCGGGAAAGCAGCCTATGGTTTTCAGCGTTGGAAGGAGACAACAGGTAGAGTATCATCTTTCCAATGGATTAGTCCTCCAAATCTGTAGCTGCTTAGTGTTGAATTGGAAAGAAACCAAGGTATCCAAAGAAAAAACTTAGAGATGTTTTTAAGATGGATTAGAAACAAGGGGAGTCCTGTAGGCTCCTTTTCTCATAGGATCTGATGCTGTCATTTCTCCCCGTCCCCAGAGGTTCTGCTTTCAAGAGCATCTTCCCCCTGCTCTCCTGTTCCACTGCTTCTGCTTGCCAGAGCAGTAGCAGGATTTAGTGTGTGGCCGAGGATGGTGAAAGACTTTGAACCTTCTGTGGAGTGTGGCTTGTGTTTGGAGTTGGCGGAGTTTCACTAAGGACGATTTTCTGGTACCCGGAAGCAAAATAAAAGAGAACAACCGACTTTGAGAGACAAGGATTAGCTTGGTGTGTGGAAGGAAAACTGTGACTCCAGTTCCCGTGCTGATGGAGTCATTTTGTGAGGAGCTTTGAAGGGCAATCAACTTGTGCATGGCTAATGGCACATGCCCAGGGGCCGGACTTGGTTTTCTTAATCTGGCTTTTGTTTC
>NW_009233406.1:1704-5846 GCF_000690835.1 Fulmarus glacialis | reverse complement strand
TCGCACGCGTCCCCCCTCGGGTCTCGGATCGCTGGGCAAGGCTCTGAGAGCAGCCCGCTTCCCTCTTTCTCTGCATTAAGATTAATGTTTAAACAGCACCTGACCTATAAATCACTCTCGGAGGCTTTCCTCAGAACAAATAGTTAGCAGGAGAACAAGGCATCTATTTGAGAATGACAGGGTTTCCGATCTATTTATTAAGCAGGTAACTGCTCTCTCTTGAAATGTCAGATTGGCTCTTCATCTTCTGCTGGGTGCAGTTACGAGTGCATTATGGCAGAATATGTTGCCGCCTATATTTATTTACAAGGAGAAAGAGTCATTGAGATTAATTGCACAATTGAATATGCAATATGGTAAACAGTTATTTGGAAGTGATTGTTTGTGTTTAATTATGACATACAGGATAAGTTTAGCAGTCATAAATTTTTCATTGGACTGTAAATGCAAATGCAGGCATTGAAATATATCAGCACAATACATAAATCAGAGTCTCCCTTTACAGTAGCCTCCTGTAACGAAAGGCTCTTGATCCTCGGGAGCTTGCAGACCCAGCGCGCCGTTAGCAGTGTGCTTCTCCCCTTTCTCTGTACGGCATGCAAAAAGCTGTCAGTAAAAGTAGCTTGAGAGCGGATTAGAAACCAGAAATGACTTGTTTCTGCTTGTTGTGTTCTCTGTAAAAAAGTTCTTAATGCAGAGCAGTGGCTTTAATGAGCAGCAGGGGATTAACTCCCTCCTACGCTTGGGGCACAGCCGGGGAGGAGAAGGGACCATGGACTTCACCTCAGTTTGCAGCAAAATAGGAAAACTTCTTGTTTTCATGAAAGTGACTTGTCAATCGGTTTAGCTGGTCTTTCCAGCAATTGTTCTTTATCAGATGGTTTTTCCCCCTTTTTCTCTCTTTCTATTCTTTTCTTTCCTGTTTCTTCTCCTCTCCTCATCCCTCCTTCCCCCAGCACATGCACATGGATACATGTTGCTGCTCTTGGCAATAGAAGAAAATGAAAAATAGATATGTAGGGGAAAAAAAAGGTTAATAGCAAGAAAAGATGTGCCAGAAAAATTTAAAAAAAAAAAAGAAAGAGGGTGCTAATAAAGAGGAAATTTAATTTAAATGGAAAATCTCCATGGGAAAAGTGTTGTTGTTGGGGGGAGGCAGAGGTAGAACATTGGTTTTGTCTAGTCTACTCATTTGAGGGAAGCAGCAGTATTTCCCAGCTGTTTATAAACTAGCACAATAATGAGAGATGAGTATTTTTCTGTCTCTGTATTTCTGAAGCTAATCTCTCATGGGACAAAATATATCACTCGGTGAATTTCATGATGTTTAATTTTGTGTTAGGCAAAGAACAAACTGTTTCCGTGTTGTACAATCACACACTGGGCTTCCCGCATGCTTAAAGGCAAGCACTCGTTTTTTGAGCAACCACCTATGCCACCGAGTGACAACATTTTTTTCTTCTCACCATCTGCAAAGCTGGAAAGAATGTTCCCTTTCTGATGAAAATTTTAATTGCAAAATGTCTTTTTGACCAAAAAGACAAAGAACAGATTTTGAACAAAAAAGAAGGATGTTCTTTTCAACCGGTCCTCTTGGAGGATCTCCTGTTGGTGTAGGTTTATTTCATATACTGCAAAAATATATATAGGAAAAAAAAAGAAATGTGGCAGAAGCCAATTCCATATTCAGTTCACTGTGAATACACATCTTAGTCAGAAAGCAAGGTTTGCTGCCAGTCAGAAAAAGGCAGTCTTTGTAACGGGATCCAAACTCTTTACTCACATGGTTTCGACAAAAGACGTCCTATTAGATTTGTATTACTGGCTCCATTTCAGCAAAAGCGCTTGGAGTTGGGTTTAATTAGAAGCTGGTAACTGCTGTTGAAAGGCTTTCGGCAATCTTGGGAGATGTTGTGCACTGTTCTGTTTTTTCCCTTTGATAATTAACTAGCCTGAGTCATATTATTTTATATACAATTATTATTTGCCACATGCACTAGAAGAATTAAGAAGCGCTGGCTGTAAAGTGCTTTTCCTGCGGCATCAGGGATGGCCACCCGCGGACCCCTGCTCTGCAGCCCCCGTGCAGGGGGAGCTCCAGGGCTCTGCTCCTCGGCCAAGCAGCGGCTTGCTAACGTTTAAGAGGAAATATTTGGGATTGCCGTGTCTCTTTTTGTCTTTCTTGTCTATCTGTATCCTGGACTACTTCTTTTCAAGTGTGATTTCTGTGCAGAGACATCTGTTTGGTGTGGAAAACTATTTTCCAACCAAAGTGAGGTAGCCTTCTCAATAATTGGTGGCGGTGCCGGGTTTTTCAGATGTTACAGTTGAGGCACGTCTTGCAGGAAGTCGAGCAGCTTTACGTACATTGATTTTCCATTTACGTAATAGGTGTAGTATAGCACGCTGACTGACTGACCTTGTTTTAAAATACACTTCTAGTGTGTTACAAGAGCTGTCAACTGGAGTGCAGACTTCAAGGACCGATGCCCAGGTCAGCAGTATCCTTCTGCGGGATTTCCGGAAGATGACCCATTATAGGATGTTCTACAGAAAAGAAATCTGCTTGGATTTGGCACAGGGTCAAACATTGCTAATGAGCTCCCCGTAGCGCAGCGGAAAGCCGGCCTCTCCTGCCGATGTATCGGCTATATTACAAAATGGGATTTCCAGGTGAGACACGAATCTAGTGGGTCTCACGGTGGTGTTTCAAGGGCATGTGAATGGGGTCGGAAGTCGGCATCATGCAAATGTTAAAATAGGATGTGCAGAAAAGGCCGACCGCGACGAAGGACGTGTTTAAGCGCTGCTGACCTTGTCATCAAACCTTAAGATGAAATATCTCCCCAGATGAGTTCTGTTTATGATGTTTTCAGACTATTTTAATAGCGATATCGTAGCAAGTTGTGGCCGTGGTTTACAGCCGTGATGGCAGAGGGTATCCTCCAGTAATCCGGCAGAACGGTTGCTCTCTGCGCGGGAGAGCCGAGGGACCGCAGCACTGGGGACCTTCCCCTGCAGCCCTTTTATTGCCACTTGGTTCTAGTGCCTGAACTGTGAACGATAATGGACTCGCTTAACCTTCAGACGTGGAGTCACCCAGACACGTCGCACTGAGGGGAGGCGGGGCGGGAGAAAGAGGATAAATTGCACATGGATGTTTATATTTCTGCATATTGTGGCTCCATGTAGCTGTCAAATGCCCCATTATTATTCTCACAGACATATGCATTCACTCCTTTACTCTTTGATTAATAAGATGTAAGAGGGAATCTATGGCCGTTGGGATGCAATGAGTCAGTTCTGGGGAAAGCTAATTCGCTAAAGAAGAAATGGTACATGGGCAGAAGCGATCTGGGGATGGGAGTGTTAAGCCAGAGGTGCGACTGTCTGAAAGGCTTTCCTAGACTCTACCTTTAGATTATTCCATGTTGGTTTTCACTTCTGGGCCCTCTCCCAGTGTCCTGGTTGAAGGACACTTTTGAAATGAGGGATGAGCCATAATGAGAAAAGAGACACAAATTAATCAAAGATGACACTAGAAATGATGTGAAACATAATTTCTTTGGCATAGTGTTCAGATGTAAGGGTGTATATATATGTGTGTGCGTGTGTACGCAGACGTACACGCGAGCTGTCATTGCTCATCACTTGTAACGCTCGTGAAGGACTAGACAAATAGAAAACTAATAACCCCGAAACAGAGGTGTGGGGTGGCCTTCAGTTAGGGCTTTGGCGTCAGATTCAGAAGCCATGGGTCCACTTGTTGGCTCTCTCTCAATTTTCCTTTGTGATTTCGGGTAAAACCACGAGCGTCGCGGGTGGCGGCGGCAGGTCCTCCCCAGGCAGCGAAGCCCTCTCCCCGAGGAGCAGGTGGGGAACGGTGAGACACGCAGAGACGGGCTGGGGGGGCAGGGAGAATGGGGAAATTAAATGTTACCGCCGTCTTTGTGTCTGAGAGAGACGTCGCTGAGCTGTGCTGCTGACACCGACTGAAGATCAGTGCCTGGCTTTACAACACACAGGGGCAATTAAGTTTTACACAGTGCCTCGTGTTTCGTGGTAAAATTCAGTGTCACCCTGAGATCTGCAGGAGCCCAGCGCTCGGCACGTCGGCTGTGATGTCAGAGGCTGCCGGCTCG
>NW_009233406.1:347-1526 GCF_000690835.1 Fulmarus glacialis | reverse complement strand
AGCGCCGGGCCGCGGCCGGGGTTTCTCCCCGGTCAGCTGTAGCTAGGCAGCTGCAGAGGGGACAGCGTGGTGTCGCCTGCGGACGCCCCGGTCTCTCCCTGCAGCGAGGCGTGCGGGTCCCCGAGAGCCGGGCGAGGACGGGCGCTGGCTGCCCGGGGACGCGGGCTGCGGCAGTTTCCCCTTGCAGTTGCCCAGCAGCGCAGGCTTGTAGCAATGCCGTGCGGCCGCACGCTTGCTCTGCCAGATTTCTCTGAACGAACACTACATTATATGTCATAATAAAGGTTACTGAGCATTTTTTTATGCAATATATAGGTTTTAAGTTGTTTAATGAAGCATGGTAATTGAATGGTAATAGCTGTTCTTTGAAAGTCCTGAAAACAGGTGGAAATCTGTTAGGATCAATATATTGTCTACGGGGAACTAATCTAGCTTGGAAAGAAGCTGGTGATTTGTTCTTGTTGTTCTATGAAATTAGAAAATAATTGCTGTTTATGAAGCACATTTATAAAACTTGCTCTCTACTTTTAAAGAGTTGGCTTAAGGGCATTTGCTACGATTCACATTTATCAAATAATGCACATGTAACTGCATTACAAAACCAACTTAAATTAAAAACAGATTTGAGAAATAATGTAGTATGTAGGCTGTAAAGCTCTGGTGGAAGGAAAATGTACCTGGTTAAAGAATGAAATGTGGCTCTTAAAACCTGGACTGGTGGTATTTTAGCCTGTAATACAATTGCGTTCCCATAAAAGCTTTCATTGGCACGATGCTGGTCAGGGAGATGACTGCCAAAGTCATTCTGCCAGTGACTTTGCAGAATTTGGTCTGCTTATAAGTGAACAGCAATATGTGAGTAACTAAGCAAGAATGTCTATTTTTTTATGAGCATTCAGACTAGATCTATATCCTAATAGGAAATCAATGTTCGGGTCACAAGGTAGGACAGGACAATGGGAATCTTAAATCCCCCGGGAAATAAAAAATGAAAGAAACAGTGACTATTGGGATGTACTTCAGGAGTTTTCTGCAGTCAGAGGTGTTGTATCCTAAAAACCACTCGCCATTGTCTTATGTTATCAAAATCCACACCGAGCTTTTACATGTCCAGTTTACTTCTATGAAGAGAAGAGTAAAATGAAAATGTTGTAATAGATGAGATAAAGCTAAACAAGC
>NW_009233406.1:0-316 GCF_000690835.1 Fulmarus glacialis | reverse complement strand
AAAAAAAAAAAAAAAAAGCCAGTGCCTTTCGGTGTGAGCTTGTGACATGTCAGAATTGGCAAAATATTGCACTGTGCAAGTTGTTAAAAATGAGGAAATTGTATACAGTGTAAAGTTTGATCTTGATTGATTGTGTATGCTTAGAGCTAAGTCAGGTCAGTCCAAGCCACTGCATTAAAAAAGCAGTGACTTGACAAGAATTCATAGATTGCTAACATGCTCAAAACTATTTTCACTACTTTGCTAAAATAAATACCTCAGTCCTGCCAAAACATATTAAAGGTAAAATGAGTCACCACTAAGGCAAACTAAAAGA
>NW_009233405.1:0-9274 GCF_000690835.1 Fulmarus glacialis | reverse complement strand
TTGTATTTCCAGCAGACATCTGGTAAATTAACGTCCCCCACGAGAACAAGGGCTAGCACTTGTGAGACTTCTCCCAGCTATTTATAGAATATTATGTCTGCCTCTTCATCCTGGTTGGGTGGTCTATAACAGACTCCCACCATGATATCTTCCTTGTTGGCCTTACCCCTGATTCTTACCCATAAACACTCAACCCTATCATCACCATCATTAAGCTCTAGACAATCAAACTACTCCGTAACATACAGGGCTACCCCACCGCCTCTCCTTCCTTGCCTGTCCCTTCTGAAGAGTTTATAGTCATCCATCAAACTGTTTCCTTTTTTTTTGGCTTTGCAAATAAGCTTCTAAACCTATAGAAACTGATTGCAGCTTGTATATAGTAACTGCTTCCTACCCCATTCTACCCTCCACAACAGCAGAATTACTGAAAGGTAAGATAAGCATTACTTTCAAGCTTAGCTTTACTGGTTTGGCACACAGCTGTTTTGAAAGTGCATTATACTTCAAAGGAGCATAATATTATTTGAAATGTGCATTGCAAAATACAGTTAAAACAAAACGTAATGTTTCCTGCATATTCAAGGAATATAGCACTTCTAACTACCAAAAAATGTTAGGGCCGCATTATAATGCAGAAGGTATGAGAAGTCTTTAGGGAGGTGTTTTGAGTATTACAGAATGCGAGGAGTATCCATTGAGGACAAGATTACAGAGGAGCATTTACATTATTCAGCGCGTAGTTGAAAGGAAACGACACTGCAATTCAAGGGTGATGAAACACCCATAAGACCATTGATGAGATTATGCTATGAAAAGAGATTTTTGCAGTGCTTTCAGTTTATAACTGGATTATGTGGCGAGATTCAATGGTACATAAATAAGATCTTGTAGGAAAGCTGTAACATCCATACCTTCTCCAAAAGGACAGAGATAATGATGATAAATTACTATTAGTGTAGGTTGAATGTGTTTTTAATTTTTACTGTCGTCTATGCAATGATGCAACAGGTAAGTAAGATTTTTAAGTCACATATAAAAGGTTTTACACAGTGTTTTGCGAGAACATTTGAAGAAAACACTTTGCTCCATGTTTCTGCAGGCAGTACTCTGACTGAATAATGAATGAATTTAATGAGATTCATTTAGATATATGCTGAAGTGGAACTGTATGATTATCAGTTACTGCCTGCCATTTATGCTTTAGTAATGTTTCTGCTGATGAAAGATTATTTTGGGTTTTGATCAGATAGGAAAACCTTTCTGAAATTATTTGCTGACTCATCCACTCTATGCAAAAATCTGTTGTTTTATGCTTCATATTTATAGTGAAAAAAATTATTTTCTTGTGAAAGAAAAAAATATTTTGAAGCAAATCATACATAAAAAATGGCTTACAGACTGTCTTAAAAAGCCTTAAAACTGATTTTAAAATTATCCCGGTGGAGTAGTATTTTTCTTGTCATATTTGTTGAGAGTAAGATGATAACTGATATTTATTATTTGGTAGGATTGACAAATAATGATCAATCTGTGATTTCCTCTGATACATTTTTATTATGTTCAGAGAAAGAATCTTGCTCAGTGGTTGTAGCTACAATTTAATCAGTAAAGAATATAAATTTGCTGCTTTGACAGCCTAATGATGTAGAAAACTCTGGGGAAGAAATGGTCAATAAAGAGGTAAGTGCTTACTGATCATACCCTTTTTCAAAGGAAAATCCTACCTCTACTGTCTTAGGTAGGTTCTGTTTTTATCTGTTGTACTGGCAACAAATACCTTAAATGCTAAGTAGCACAACTTGTCCATTAAAAAAAAAGAGCAAGTTTAACCGTCTAAACAAGGTTTTACTTTGTATAATATGCATAATCCAAGAGATTGTCCAGACAACTTGAACTGTCAGAGATGTAGGCCAAATGTTATATTCCTCATTAGTCTAGTTTGTGTCATGAAAAATAAATGTATACTGTAAAGATACTTCTTTTTTTTTCTTTTTTTTTTCTTCTTTTTTTTTTTTCATTTAAATGAAAAAGTAGTTTTTCCCAGTCTTTCTCCACAAGGGCTAATATTCTTGCAGCTAACTTCAACTGCATCAGAGGCCTGTGGTTTTTTGGAATAAAAGCGGGTTACCAATTTTACTGAGTCCATTTAATATTTTGGTATTTTGATATTAGGTCTTCTTAGATTTGAAAGTGGGTTTTTTGGGGTTTGTTTTTTTTTGGCATGCACAATCTAAGTCCATTTAGTCTTTAATTACCAAAAGTTTTGTGTACTTCCTTCCAGTATCACGAATAGGTAATTTGCCCATTCAGTGTAAGAGGATTATGGTGAATACTTTATCTTACGGTGGTATTTTTAAGAAAGTGTGCAGTTCTGCCCCAAACAGAACAGTGAGAACTTTGGCTTCCAGTTTCTCAGAGTTCTTTTGTCATCTGAGGATATTTGGAAACAATGGAGTGTTATTTTGGGAACGACAATGTTATTTCTAGAATGGAGTCACGCAGAAACAAATAAAAGGTCTGTGAGAGGTCAGTACCTTTAAAATTTGCAGGTGTTGTAAGTATCTGCCTAATGAATCTAACATAAAATGAGTTAGTGGTGGTGGCTTACAGACAGTGTAGCAAAGACTGGGTGAAAGTGGAATTAGTATGGATAGTGCGAGAAAGGAGAGAGAATTGTAACAGATATCTATGTCTAAGTATCCTCCTATATTTGAGGTCCTAAGAAGAAATGTTTGTTAGCAGGGGAAATAGTTAACACCTTATATTGCAAAAGTCATTTCTAATAGGAATATATCCGAGAAAACTAAGTTGACAAAGTCCAGTCAGTTTATTGATTATAGCAATCTATGTAATGTATATGTTGTACCAGTCCTGGTAAGCTCTGCATCCCACCACTCTTACCGGAGACCAGCTGAGAATACAGTCGCATACACTACTCACTTTGCTGAAAGGGTAAATCAATGGACAATATTATCAATGCCCTTTTTGTTGGCTTGTCAAGAAACATGCACAATATACACAGTTATTGTGTCAAATACAAAACCCAAAACATATTTGTAGGCATTTTGTGTTCGGCACCATCCAGACTGTATGTGATTTTAGGATTGCATTAACTCAGTACTTGGGATTTCACAACTGGAGAATCACGGAAATCTAATCCACAATTTAAGATAAGGCAGGAAAGAGGCCTTTACTCTTTCAGAAACAACATAATTTATTAATTATCACTTAGCTAAATTTGTTCCTGATTCAGAAATTGTACAATTTCCTACCACAAGTACTTTTGTATATAGTGTTAAAGGTATAAACTTGGTAACACTTTTTTTTATAACATTACTTATTGTGACTTTGGGGGGTATTTAGATGCCTAGATCAAGACCTTTTCTTAGACTTAGTTTACGATAAGCATAGGCTTCTGTAGCAGGGCAATTCAGAGCACTGAAATTAAACTCATCCATAACAAGCTCCGAAAAAGTCTCTCTGTACCTGTTGCTTTTATAAAGAAGCTTGCAGAGTGTAGTAATCTTGCTTAAGCTTGTGGTATACTTAACGTTTGGTGATGTGAATACTCTCATGTATGTTTTCTTGTGAGTATGCTGCTAAACTAATCCAACATAGCAGGTTATGGTTTGATACCTGAAGATTTGGGTTCAAATACCTGTTCAAATTTGGAACTAGAAACCTATCTGTTCGCCTCATTTGTAGAGGTTGTTCCATAATAAACACTTTTTCTTTAAAGCACACTGAGATTTCATGTATCACAACAATTCAGGGATTTTGTATTAGGATAAAGTAGATGTCATTACAACTGTTATTTGACAAGAAATTGTTTGTAAAATAAATCAATAAAAGCTATATTAGAAAGAACATAATAGTAACATGGGTAAAACTTTTTTAGAAAAAGGTGAAAAACAGAACAAAAAGGGGGAAAACTAGCAATATATGTGGTGGTTTTTTTTTTTTTTTTGGTTCGAAAAGCAACGTACTGGTACTTACAACAAGCTTAAAAGTGTTTGGAACAAGTCTGTTTTTAATACAACCCAAGAAGAATGGCACTAGGAACAATGGGACATTTGAGCCAGAATAAAAGGAAGAATGGAAACCTGCGAGAGTGGGTGACACACTGATGTGGTTGGTTGAGTAACCAAAAGCTGGGTACTGTCATGTCAATCAAAGCACACCAGGCAGTGTTCCCGTCTGCCAATCTATGAATAGGATCTCTGCAGGAATCATACAGAATAATTAGAATTTGGGAAAGATCATGTTTTGATCCATGTTTCCTTAAATAGTGGTAACTCTAATTTGGGAAGAAGCTAAACCCTCAGATTTGAACACATGCATTTTTTCAAGACAGCAGTGCTAAACTGTAAGTCCAATTAAAAAAACACAAAACCAAAAAAAAACCCCAAACAATATTTTTTTTACATTTGCATGAACAACTATATATATGTATGACAGATTCAATTTGGTTGTGCTGAATAAGTTAATGATAATATTGCTACTAGTACTACTACTGAGAAAAAGTTGAACTCTGGTCTGTCTACCTTTTTTGCAAATTGCTCATTCCTTAACAATGCCAGTGACATTTCTGGAGCTACTATAGGAAGAAATTAAATTTCCTGAAATATTTCGATGACAGAAGCTCTAACTTCTTGGAACTCCATTAACTCTGAAAATCTGCTGCGTTTTACACACAGTACCTCAAGAGCAGCAGAAGCCCTTGCTGTGCATGCTCATGTTGATTGCTGGAAGGATATTGTCGTAAACATAATGCTGAAGGACTTGCCATGATTCCTCTTCAGTGTTTTACCTCTAGTGTGTATGGTAGAGTATCTTTAGAAACATCTGACAATTCAAAATGAAATATGGATTACTTCCTGATAATGCATAACAGAAAGCAGTTCACACCTGGTATTTCTTAGCTCTTTGAACATATAGAATAGACTCATAGAATCATAGAATAGAATAGACTCATAGAATCATAGAACAGTTTGGATTGGAAGGGACCTTTAAAGGTCATCTAGTCCAACCCCCCTGCCATGGGCAGGGACATCTTCAACTAGATCAGGTTGGCTTGGCAGAACCCGACTAGGCTATCTAAGCAAATTCAGTCTCCTTCCCGCTGAATATTGTTACTTTGGCAAAGTCCATGTGTGCCAAGTCCTTTCATGTATTTTCAATGGATAACTAATCAGTTTTATGTGCTCCCAATCTATGAGAATAAGATATATAATATAGCCTTTTATATCTGCCAAAGCCCATTCAATTTTGTGAGCACAAGGGTTCTCAAATGTTTGTACGGTTGATTACATTTCTATCCAGACTGCTGTGTGGGCCACCTGCCCCTTCTTTGCAAATATATTCCGGGAGAATTAGAGCAACTGACTCCTGAGGGATGTCTTTACTCTAGCTTATGGAGTTTTTAGTGAAGGTCAGCAGCTGGAAATAAGGAAGAAAAACCAGAGCAGCATAATCTTATTTACCTGTCTGTGAAGCACAAAGAGATTTACAGATCACATGGGTGTGACCCACCATGCAAGAAAACCTCTGACCACTCCCCAGCAGTGTAATTGCTTTGAATGTTCTATTCTTCATACATAGGTGAAAAAAGGAAAGCAGAGGTGATGTGCTGATGCCTATCCAGAGATTTGTCAATGAGTAGGAAGAGAAAGCTCATGCCTTTAGAGCAGTTCAGCGCCAAGACTGGAGCACCCAAGTTGGTGAGGTACTGCTGTTAGACTGAAAACCCTGTGAGATGTACACAGGGTCACTCTGCCTCCCCCGCTTCCACCACAATGTGTGGCAGCAATAGTCTCTATTTGATTGAGTTGCCAGCTGACCAGCATTTTTGTTGACTGGTTGAAACTGCTTCTGGAGCTGGACCTGGTTTTGGCCTGGTGACCATCCCTGTTGAGGAAGATGGACTATTCTTAACAGGAAGCTTTGTGAAATGTTCAAAACTAAGACCTTTCTTACCAAGTGCGCCTACAGGACACTCTACTTTTAAGAAAGTAGAGTTTTTCAGTGAGGATATTTCCATAGTGTATTTCCAAAGAAAGTACTCTTTGGAAGTCCTTTCGTACTCAGTTGGACATCAAGGCATGTACTTAGCTTTAAATGTGAAAAAGCTTCTACTAAATTACTGATTGGTAACTTTTGTTATTGAGATCTTAACAGTGAAAATGCTATGCTCAGACTCAGAGCAAACCTGTACTTGCAAAATACTTTTAGTTAATATTAAATATTAATTAAATTAATAAAATGAATACTAAGTTTTTAATACTAATCAATATTAAGTAATAGAGAGATTAATAATCTCTCTTCCATAGTTACTGGGTGTCCTACAAATTTTGTTTTTGTTTTTTTTTAATACACTTGAGGATTGCTTAGATAGCTAAGTATAATTGCAGTGACTTGAAACAGTATCTTCTAAAGATGCTCGCTTGAGTTTGTGGGTTCCCTGAGGTGGTGGTTTGAATTAGACTTTCATGTTCATCAATGTGATAGGAGGGCATGGAAAAAGAAGACTGTTTTGCACAGACTTGTGAGATCAGTTCTGAGAGACAGAATTGATTTGGGGTGGGAGGACTCAAGGAAATGAGACTGGGAGAGAGGAACATATTTCCTTTCAATTAAGGAACTAAGAGCAATTTGCCTAAAACCCAACCAACCAACCAGCCAACCAAGAAACAAAAAGTGTCATACAATCTCTCAGGTTCCCATAGGGGAAGCCATGCATTAGGAGCCCATGCAGATTTATTTATACTTACATACTGATTTTGTGGAGTTCAATGCTCTAGAAATTCTGATCAGGCGGTTATGGTATAGACATCCTCGTATTTATAGTTTCTTTTCCTTGCATTTTTCTAGATTTATTTCCTACTGTGTTGACTAGTTTCAGTAATTTTGTACAAGTGATTTGATATCTGTGTTCCTCACTTTCTTGACTGATTTTAAGTTAGAATAATATTATTCCCCTATTTCACAAGCTATTCAGGGTTAAATACTTTAAAGAATGTGACAAATTCAAATCTTGTGGTTATAGCGGTCATGCACATACCTTGTTATAGCTATCCTGCACATGAAAATATGAGAATATTTTGATATTTCCTCTATTTCTGGACTGAAAAATAATACATTTAAAGTCAGAGTACTGGAAATTGACATAATACTTAGTTTTACATGTTAGGCATCTGTACTTAATGTCTTTGCTTGCCTGTCTCAGAAAAACAGAATTTGCAGCAGAAGCCATAGATATATTTCTGCAGTGTTGACGGTGTGTCAAATATTTTTGTTCTACCCTATATTTGCTTAATAAACATGTATTATTTTGTGCATGCACTTCTATATGTATAGATGCATATATAAATATAATTTTAAATATGTAGCAAAATATGTATTTACAAATAAACTTTTATAACAAGAAAAGTATTTAAGCATATTTAACCTGTATTCCAGTAAGTGAAAATATACTAAATTGTACAGCAAGTACCAAGTAGTATTCATTTTCAAATTACTATGCTCTTTGCATTTTAAGAAACGTTTTTCAAGTTCCTTTTTAGGTTCTTTCATGTTTTAGAATTGTAGCTCAGTGCTTATAGTTATGTTATATTTAGCATTCTTTGTTCTTGGTGCTCACTTTTATGTAAGAAAGCAACTGTGTCAATTTAGGTTCACTGAGCCTTACTCTTTATCAAATATTACCATTACTGAGGAAGAGCTTGCTTTCCCATAGAAGTTTGAAATACAGTTTCAAACTCTCTTTTTTACTTCTGTTTTACACTACTTTTAACTATCTGAAGGATTGGAGGTATTTTAGGTACACACTGTATTGTATTGTACTTTATTGTAATCCAAGATTAGATTCAACAGAATAGGCTATAAGTCCCTTCCATATTTCTGATTTAATTGGCTCTTCTCTGAATGAATTTTACCTGATATTGTGGTTTTGGTGTGTCTTTTTTTTTTTTTTTTGGCACCTTTTTGATCTTTGGCACACAGCTGCAGCCAGTATCTTGTGGGCTTGGAGGCTTTTCACCGAAGCCCTTCATAGCTACCTTGTGGTAGCCTCGTCACCTCAGGTTTGAAGTTCCCGGATCCTGGAGGATGACTGAAGCCTGGGAAAACTCATTTGGTTTGCCATTTACTGGAGAAAAGTTTTCTTACTCCCTGGAATTCACTTCTACATTTTTAACAGAGAACCCATGTTAATGGAGGTGCTATCTTTGGGCTGATCTCAAGTGACCCATTCAAGTAGAGGAGTTTATTCCATGTTTGTTGTTAAGTGTAGAGGAAACCTCTAGTTCAACATTGGTTGGTGCCTGTAACTCAAATTAAAATGGTAGATCAGGAGGTCTTACTTGTCTGTTACTAGGTCTGACTTGTTAGCCGTTCCATTGCTTCAGACAAGTCTCATCCACCTTGTACAGTCCTTAAAGGAAATGGATGGTAGAATAAAGGTACGTGTTAAAAGAGAAAGTGTCTTTTAAACAGTGGTTTAATCTGGGAGCACAAGTAGTAACATCCAATTCAAATTAATACTGTTACAGCCAGATAAAGCACAGATTAACATTAAAGTTGTTCGTGTGCCTGGCTTGCACTCTTTTAAATCGCTTTGAGTATCTGTTTGCAATCATTGAGTGAGGCGTTATCATTGCCTATTCAGAATACTTGCAAGGTTCTCAGTCATAACCATGATGGGTGTCATAAGAGACCACGATGAGGCTTCTAGAGTTAAATTGATAGATCTGCGCTTGTTTTGTTACCTTCTGTTTCAGATTTAAGTCTGCTCAGTTCGTTTTCGCTAGGCATGCTCAGAGCTGCAACAGAGACATCAGTATATGTTCTCTCCCATACTAATATTAATTAAATATTTGCAAAGTCACTCCTACGTTGGTAAGCTTCTTGTACAAGGTCCCTTCTGGTCTTTTGGCAGTGTTACAGCAGTTATTCATCACTTTCTTTAGGATTTCTGTTTTTATTCTCCTGAAATGTATTAACATTGTGTTATGATATTCAGTAATTTTAAGTGTTGACAGTGTTTCTAAATTTATATGTTCCTGTTTTCTTCAAGATATCTGGACTTGAAGAAACACTACCATGTGCAGTGATAACTTAGGTAGACAAGGTGAAAACTTAATTTGTAGAGTTATCCATTAAATTTATATAGTTCAATAATTCAAATATTTAATTTATTATTAGCAAACAATGCATTCATAAATAAATAATACGTACGTGAACAAGAAATTATAGATAAATAATAAAATAAATA
>NW_009233404.1:0-324 GCF_000690835.1 Fulmarus glacialis | reverse complement strand
AGGCACCCCAAAAGCTTGCCCAGCAGGTATACGGGCACCCCAAGAGCTCGCCCACCGGCTGCCTGGGGCTGCATAGGCACCGGCACCCAGCTGCACACCCCTCCCTGGGGTGAGGGTCCCCACCCCGATTCCAGCCCCGCACCGAGCAGGGCCCCCCCGGGGGCGGCAGCGCTTGCCTCGTGGCTCAGCAGAGCCTCCCAGTCGGCCACCTGCACCACCTCCATGCCCCAGCGCTTCTCCAGCAGCGCGTCCTTCACCATCACCGAGGTCGCCCGCAGCCCGAAGGAGGCGAAGAGGTTGGCGTGGATGTAATTCCTGGTGCAG